>NW_024740795.1:527500-615000 GCF_018991925.1 Homarus americanus | reverse complement strand
ATCTACGCTACAAAATGGCCACGTGTTTAAAATTGTAATAAAAAGGAAATTCTGTGTTCTTTTCACCATCATCATTACTGTTATCATTATTTAGTATACATTTCATTATAATCATCATTAACACACACACACACACACACACACACACACACACACACACACACACACACACACACACTTGTGACACTGTGAACAATACTCACACATAATAAATATATCAACTCCCATGATCAAAAGTATATGAAAAAAATATACACAAATTATGATATAATACCTATTGTCAAATACTACTTCCGTCTTGTCAATAGAAAATAAAAACGATAATAATGAAAAAAAAAATTGACGTTACTCGACAAATTCCAAAAAAAAAAAAAAATCTTTAATTTTTTTTTATTGGTTGAAATATTATAAGAATTTCCTCTTAAATCTGTAATTCTCTTCAGGTATAAATTCCCTCCCCTAACACACGGGACCATTTCTGTACCTCTAGCCAGCAGCAACAGAACCAAAGTAGTTGATGATTCTGGTGTAATTTATCGATACATTTTTTTAAAAGTGTTGGTGAACTTTTATGATATATTTATTTGTGTTTATTTTGAGAGGTTTATGATGTTGTGTTTTACAGTATTTGATGTTGTGATGTAATGATGGGGGATTGATGTTTGAGTGTTGTTATTGTTATTACTATTATTGTTATTATTAGTAGTAGTAGTAGAGGCAGTATTGTTTATGTTATTGTTATTGTTTTTTGATAATAATAATAATAATAATAATAACCAATAACTATAATAATCACAACAATGATACTAATACCAGTAATTATCACCACACCTGACATAGCCCCTTGTTAAAATAGGTCAAACTACTAGCAGAAGCATTAATAGAGATATAAATAGCTCAACTACTCTGTAACAGGTCATTAGAGACGTCTTAACCCCTCCCCTCACACCTGTAAGGGAGGGGGATGAGGGACGGGGGGGGTAAGGGAGGGTAAATTACAGGTAATGATATAATTATAGTTTTGACAGACAGGTGTCACGGGCCGGAGGGGAAGGGGTGTAGGGTGAGGGGAGGGAGAGGGGAAGTGGTGAGGGGGAGGGAGAGGGATAGAGGAGGGGGGAAGAAAAGGATGGAGTGATAAGAGAGGGGAAATAGAAGAGGGAGAAGGATTAGAAGGAGGGGAAGAGAGAAATAGAGAATTAAGAGGGATGGAAGGGGAATAAAGAGGAGATGGGAGGGGAATAAAGAGGAGATAGAAAGGAAGAAGGAAAGAAGGAGTGGGAAACAGAAGAGATGATAGAGAGGAGGGAATAAAGGGAAGAAGAAAAGGTAGAGAGGAAGAGAGTAGAAGAAGATTAGTAAGAAGGGACGGAAGATGAAGAGGTACCTACACTTAATAATACACCTGTAATTTTGTGGTGTAGGGAGGCAGGTGTATAAGTTGTGTGGTGACCTCTGGCAACAACCTAACAGCAGATACCAAGTTATGTTTTTTGGGCCGTTTTTCTTGTTTTTATTTCAATTTTTGTGTTTGTTTTTGTTTGGCATAGAAATGTAGAGGTATGTGTGTTTTTGTTTGCTCTCTCTATCTCTCTATCTCTCTCTCCCTCTCTATTCTCATTTTCTCTTGGGAATATTTTTATCCACAACGTAGTTTAATGTGTATATGCTCCGGTGTAAAGAAACCGATTTGTCATTGGTTAAATCTGGTCTTCCTTCCTGTATTTCGAGATTCTGATTGGATGATGTAAGTCAGATCGTTTAGTCGGGTCAGTTTTAGTGGGAACTGGTAAATCTGATGGCTCATTGGTCAATTAACTCTTTGGTTCCTCGCTGATTGGTCGATTGGCTTTATAATTGCTCTCTCATTGGTTGATTGATTTTAAAACTTTTGTCTGGTTGGTTTATTGGCATTAAAACTGGTCTATGATTGGTTGATTGGCATTAAAACTGGTCTGTGATTGGTTGATTGGCATTAAAACTGGCATTAAAACTGTGATTGGTTGATTGGCATTAAAACTGGTTGGCATTAAAACTGGTGATTGGTTGATTGGCATTAAAACTGGTCTATGATTGGTTGATTGGCATTAAAACTGGTCTATGATTGGTTGATTGGCATTAAAACTGGTCTGTGATTGGTTGATTAGCATTAAAACTGGTCTATGATTGGTTGATTGGCATTAAAACTGGTCTATGATTGGTTGATTGGCAAAAGAAGTTATCATGAGTAAAAACTAGTTCTACTTTATTTACCGACTTTCATTCACGTTCATTCACTATTAATCGCTGTTATCAATTTACTTTCATTCATCCATTCATTCATTCATTCATATCTTTAACTAAATTCCCTTCATTATATTTCTACTCCAACTAAAATCTTATCAACATATTAACATCAATTTAACATAACTAACAAGAACACTTCAACAACCTATTCTAATTTAACACCTAATTATACCCTATAAAACACACGCAGTCACCACACATTAACATGAGAACTCTGATGTTAATGTGTTAAAAATTATTACCAAGGTCAGAAAATGTATGAACCTCTCCCACCAATAGATATAATTAACATGGGGAATATTAACACTTGTTTGGTAACACTGTGAATCATCCCATCTCTCTTCATCCCCCTCCCTCCCATCTCCCTCCCATCCCTCACACCCTCCCATTACCCACCCCGTGTTGTCAAGCTACCGAAGAGGTCCATGATGTAATGGTATGTAATTTTAAGTCAATTTCATCTGGTTAAGTGTGAGAAAATACATTGTCCGAGACCATTTAAATGAGAATGACCTTCCTATAGTCGTAAAGAAAAAAAGAGCAAAACTTTCAATTTTTTTTTCGGAAAAGGTGATGGGGGGAAGGGGGAGGGGTGATGAGGGTGATGGGGGGGGGGGGCGTGAGAGTGAAGTTTTATTTCCAGGTCGTGAGATTGCGTTGGTTTAGGTCATGTGTGGATAGTTTCAGGTCTTGGGTGATAGCGGTAGGCAGTTTCAGGTCTAGGGTGTTTCAGTACATCCTGTGTAATAATGATCAACAGTTTCAGGTTATGTGAGGGAGTGAAGGGTGTGGTCATCTGTCGATACTTTCAGGTCACGTGTGGTAATATTTAACAACTTCAGTCATGTACGGTGGTGGTGGTGGTGGTGGTGGTAGATTGCTTCAGGTTATGTGTGGTAGTGGCGGATAGTTTCAGGTCACGTCTGTTCATCTCATACAGCCTTCGGGGACTCTACAAGCTTCTCATCTTTCTCTCTCTATCTGTTTAGCTCTCAGTCTAACTATCTATCTCCCCACGCCTCCACTTCCCACGCCCTCCCCCTCCCACGCCTCCCCCCACGCCCCTCCCACGCCTCCCTCCCACGCCTCCACTTCCCACACACCCTCCCCTCCCACGCCTCACCTCCCTAACGCCCCCTCCCACGCCCCCTTTCTCACACCATCCACGCCCTCCCACGCCCTCCCACGCCCCGTCTCTCCTCCAGCAGGCGTGGTAGGAGCGTCAGTAACATCATCATCATCACCACCAGCACGTGAAAGCCATTGAAAACTGAGCGTGTCTTTCCCTCACGACTTTTGTTAGGAGGCAATGAGGCGTGTCACTGTTCCTCGGTGGGAGTGACAACACGCGCGAGTGGCAGTGACAGCTGAGGAGTGGCAGTGACAGCTGAGGAGTGACAGTGACAGTCCAAGAGTGACGGTTAGAGAAGAGTGAAATTCTGTAGTTATTTTCTGATGGGTTTATTGGTGTGTGTGTGTGTGTGTGTGTGTGTGTGTGTGTGTGTGTGTGTGTGTGTGGGATTTGTTTCTGTCTGTCTGTCTCTGTATATATATATATGTGATGAGTACACGTAGAGAGAGAGAGAGAGAGAGAGAGAGAGAGCTGCCCCACTTGACAGTCTTAAAAAATCATCTGCAACAAAAACACCTTTACACCCTCTCTCTCTCTCTCTCTCTCTCTCTCTCTCTCTCTCTCTCTCTCTCTCTCTCTCTCTCTCTCTCTGGTCATCATGACAACCATTACCTCCCTCTTTCCCCTTTTTCTACCCTGAACACGTCATGACCCACCCATTAAAAACCAACTCTTACCCTTCACCTGGCCCCTCCCTCCCCTTCCTGCTCCCTCCTCTAGGTTGGGGAACAATTGGACATGGGTGTGTGTGTGTTTCTATAATTGGATCGACATGAGGATTGACAGAGGAGGATCATTGTTTAACACACACATTACCACACACACACACACGAAGGAACTCCCAGTGGCGGTGGTCTTTAGGTCAGATTCAGAATGTATGTGTGTGTGTGTGTGTGTGTGTGTGTGTGTGTGTGTGTGTGTGTGTGTGTGTGTGTGTGTATGTGAACCTCCTTCTAGTATCTATTAACAATGCCTCTTTCTCTCACCTGTATCTATCTCTCTATTTCTCTATCTATATATCAATCTATTTCCCTTACCACTAACAAGACGAAATATACATCAGCCACCTTCTTTTTTTTTTTGGTCGCTTTTACCTTTAATCAACCACTATTCTCATCAATTTCATCTTTATTATCAAATCTTATCGGAATCAATCTCAATTCCATATTCAACCGTACGTGGGTAGGCTGGCAGGAGTGATCAAGACTGCCTGGCAACTTAGCGGACGTGTGCGATGTTTTTCTCAAGTAAATTCATTGTCGTTATCACCCCTTCAGAGCCACTGCAGTCTCACCTACTTAGTTTAGCTGCAGGAATGGTGTGAGTTTACTTAATAAATATAAACACGACTTAGGCTGACAGAGGTAGGCTATTATTTTGTTTTATTGAGTATTATTATTATTATTATTATTATTATTATTATTATTATTATTATTATTATTATTGTTATTGTTATTAGTATTGTTATTTTTATTGTTGTTGTTGTTTTTGTTATTATTTTTATTGTTGTTGTTAGTATTATTGTTATTATTATTGTTAGTATTGGTATTATATTAGTAGTAATAGTAGTAGTAGTAGTAATAGTAGTAGTAGTAGTAATAGCAGTAGTAGTAGTAATAGCAGTAGTAGTAGTATCATCAAAAATAACTAAGACAAATGAGAGATGTATGCTGTACAATAATCACTATATCTTCCTTTCTTCTCCGGCAATATATCATGTCTTAACTTTATCACACGTCACCATGACCAGTAGTTATCGATTTTTCTCGCTCAGGTGAAGAAATTAATTATTGAAATCGAAAACAGGTGTGATTTTTAGTGGTCTCCCCCCTCTGTTGTGCATCCAGGCGGGTCTTGTGAGAACACTATGAACCAGAACACGGTGGTGGTGGTGGTGTGGTGGTAGTGATGAGGGTGTGGTAGTGATGGCTTATATAAAAATTGACTTTCTTTTTTAAATATTAATACATTTTTTTTATACAGTACATGTATAAAAAAAAATTCATACTCTTTTTATCATTATATATCAGGTAAATTTTTATCATATATGAATTAAACATTTTTTTTTATATCAAATTTATCTTATAAGTTGAAGGATTTTATAATAAAGTTTCATATGTATATAAATTTTTTTTTAGGATATAAATCATTATTATTTTTTTACATATTAAATATCAGTAACAGAGTCAATATTATAAAAACTCCTTCCTTTCCAGATCATTTCGCTTCGCCTCTCTCACATTTCTTCCCTTCCTCTTTTTCATCTCTGTTACATATTTCCTCTTCCACATCCGTCATATTTTTTCCTTGATATTGATAATTTATTCTATTTAATGTTTACTTCGGAGACGAGGGGGGGGGGAGGGGGGGTGTTGGATGAGCTCGGAGTGTGGGTGTAAGTGTGGGTGGTTGGTGTGGGTGGGGGTTAGGAGTGTGGGTGTTGAACGAGTGTGATAGACTTTTGTATAATAGATGAAAAACATTTCTAAAATTCTTATCTTCTTTATCTCTCACTTTCTTTATCTCTATTTCTGTCTTTATCATTTCGTCTCTTTATTTTGTTACTCTATGTCTCTCTTTATCTCGTTATATATCTACGTCCATTTTTACTCTCCTTTTTATGGTATTTTTTATCTTGTGTTCTCTCAGTGTTCAACCTAGACTGTCTAAAATAATCTTAAAATTACATAAAACAATTAATTTTAAGTTTAAGTATTATAAGTAATGTTAAAAATACTTATAACACAATCCTATAGTAAGAGAGTTAACCTAAGATTCTCTAAGTTAAAGTATTATAAGTAATGTTAAAAATACTTATAACACAACCCCCGAGGTGAGAGACTTAACATAGGATGGTTCAGAAGTGCTTCCCCCAGACGACCGGATTTTGAAAGTTCTAAAACCAGATCGAAAAAAATGTGGGTAATTTTGGTAAACGATGAAGACTTTCCTTTTTGTTTAAACGAGAAGACTGACGTAGGAGTTGAAAGGAGATCAAACATTGGGTAGAAAGTTGCTGGACCACGAATGTCTATTGTAAAAATCTGGACCCGGATTCACCAATGAACACCACATCTTAATTTATTTTTTCCCTCTAGTGAATGATGACACAAAACCTTTCTAGTGATATATAGATGAAGAATTTAAGATCCAATTTCACTACTTATCTATAAATTAAATCAAAATCACAATCAAAAGTAGGAATTTAATTAAGAAACATTATTTTGAAGACAGAATAAGGGTAAAGTAAATCAATGTTAGTTCTATGTAATGAAGATATCATGAAGGTGGTGTATGTGGATCAAATATGGTCCACATACACCATATGATCCACAGTGGTATTTGATTTATTGAGTATTTTAACTTCCATGACCAATACAATATGTAAACATTCCCTTCTATAGACAGCAGATGTTATTGGGGTCGTCGGTTGAATGTTTACTCCTTAAGGAAAGTGTTTATGTTATTTTAGAGGGATCAAGGAACTACTGAACACGGATACTGATTATGAACGGAGGTACAGGCTTCGTGTTCCTCTCCCGGTACTAAAGTTGGCTTCCGTATCATCTGAACTGAAGAGAGAACAGTTAAGAAAGACGACCCACAACACTATCCCAGCTAAAAGTAAAAAGCTAACTATCGAGAGAGAGTTACCATCAAAATATATGAACTACATGGAAAAAAAAACATATTTGGAAGGTTATGCTACAATAGTTAATGCGTAAGATTGACTATATATATATATACTACTTTCCATGGATAGGAACCAATTTTATACTTGAATCACCTGGGGAAAAATTAGTTTCAGGTTCAGTCACTTTAGCGTGTAAATTACGACAGTGAAAATCAGCGTCTACAATATTTTAAGCTGAAAAGATAAACATAAATACGAGAGGGAAACACCTACACAATGGCTGTATTGCAGAACTGTATATTTAGCTGCTGGCGAGTGAGTCTGGCGATCAAAATAGTAAATTACGAAATAGTGAGGTTTATCTGAGGCCGTGTGTCGAGAGCGCCATTGTTTAAAGACTTGCAACGTGTGACTAACGATGATTTAAAAGATAGGAAGGCCGGCCGAGTCTTGTAGAATATGATTTCTCATTGTCATTTCTCTCTCTCTCTCTCTCTCCCTTCACATTTATTTTTATTACTTCTTTTATTTCCTTAAATGTTTCATACTTAATGATATATATTTTAGTGGTCACGTCACCGTAAAAATCTCTGGAAATTATACAGGAAGTAATGTTATGAGTTGAGGAAATGAGACACGATGCAGGACCAAGCACAGAGAGCCTCCTGATGAGCCTCGTGGCGAAAGTAACATCCCCGGTGCTTCAGGAGCTTGTTATTGCCCAAAATATCGGGCTTTTATGGGAGGTGCTCGTCCCAATTGGTCACAATAAGTGTTTTTAGTGCGGCGTTCTTCCCACAAAAGAGAGGTAGAATAGCGGCTAATAAACCATTAACTCGGTCAGTAATGTGATGGAGTTTCTCACCACCATGAGTCAGGGGGTCGTCTGAGAGAGCCTCCAGCTGCTGCTCAGGAGATAATAAACCTTACGTAATATTTACCTCCATGAATCTCTGACGTGGCGGAGGAAAATAACACTATAAAGAAAGAAAATTAATGTGTACAGTGAATTAAAAAAGAGAAAATGAAAAGCGTACAGTGTATCCGTAAATTAATTTGCAATTTAGAGGAGGGACCAAGAGAATGACCGCGTTGCGTTTTTGTTTTTTGTGTATTACAATGCACTTTCCTTTTCACTTCCAGACCTGAACAATAGTTTAGGCTCTCGAAAATGCACTTTGTACACACCCACACACACACACATATATATATATATATATATATATATATATATATATATATATATATATATATATATATATATATATATATATATATATATATATATATATATATATATATAAAGAGAGAGAGAGCTTGAAGCAACTTAACTTTCTGCCAAATAGAGACTTTTTTCCGTATAACTTAATGGAAATTAGTTCGCATAAGGTAAAATTTGCAATTTCATTTAAGACGTTGTTTACCACCTGAAGATAATAGAACTCAACGCAAAGTTCGTTAGGTTAGGTTAAGTTAAGTTTAAAATTATGTATTTATATGTTACTGAAATGCTGCTGTAGGAGATAGAGCAGGTACACGCGAGCTTCCCTGTGTGTCGTCTACAGTGGTATTACAGTGCGTGTGTGTGTACAACAGTTTGCTCACACCTGGAAACTTCAGAACAATTAAAGAAATTGTTCGAACTTAAAAATAAGAGTGAGAGAGAGAGAGAGAGAGACACTTAGAGCTGCCTTCCGGCTATTACAACAGCCTGAGAATCTGTTCATTGATGAAGAAATCTTAAACCAGTCTTCAACAATTAGATTTACACATAATGACCAGTTAAACTCTTCAACATGTAACACCCACTTGCTCTCTCTTCTCGCTCCTGCACATAGGGTTTACGTCACACCAGAACTAACGTCAACACACACTACAACACACTGCAACACACAACACAGACTACAACACACACTACAACACAGACTACAACACACAACACAGACTACAACACAGACTACAACACACACTACAACACACACTACAACACACACTACAACACACACTACAACACACACTACAACACACACTACAACACACACTACAACACACACTACAACACACACTACAACACACACACTACAACACACAGGGGTCTAAGATACTCTATACATTCTAATGAGATTTGTCTTTATTATTCTCGGTAAATTTTGTCTAACTTGGGCTGAATAGTTTTTCTTTATTAATAAGTAGAAATAATAAACATATGAACATTTGAACACTCGTCGATATTATAGCAAGTGTTCACCTTTCCAGAGACCATTATAAGCACCAGGTCATGTACTAAATGAACACGTGAACAATGGATGTAGTGGCCAGCTGTTTTGTTCACTTTTATACTGACCACCTCCAACCACCTCCGCTCTCTCTCTCTCTCTCCCACACACAATATATATAAAGGCTGGTGTTAGGTCACATCTCTGAGTCACACCCACACACCCACACACTCAAGAGGGTGCGTCTGTCACCCCCTGGAACACTTTATTTACACTCCTCAACTCACACTCCAACCATGTTTACCCTCTGACCAATTTTCACGGGATTTTGTTACTTTTACTTTGGTATTTTTTTTTTTTTTTACTTTTGGGGGAATCGATTTACTATCTATAATTTTTTTTTGTAGATTGATAATAATTTATGTAGTTTTGGTACTTTTTTGCTACTTTTACTTTGGTGATTTTTTTTATAATAGTTTACTGTCTAAAAGTTTTTGTGGGTCGATAATTATTTATGTAGTTTGTTGTAGTATTAATTATCTTAATATAATTACTACTGGTGTTTCGTGCTAAGAAATTTAATTACAACTCCTATGGCGAGGAAATAATTGCATTGGATTATCTTTTTTTATAAATTTTCGTTGGATTAAAAACTAACTGTGTAATTGTGAGTAATTTGAGTCAGTTTGAAATGTCTAATTATATTTTAAAAACTTCAAATAATCGATATTTAGGAGGAGGAGAGAGGGGGGAGGTTCAGTTGATAAGAAAGACTAATTTTTCATTTTAATTTGGACATACATTCATACGTTTGTTCATGAACTTACCAAAAAAGTTCATAATTTGTTCATCAATTCAATAAGACTTTCTAAAATAGGAAATGACTCAGTGTTTTAGCGTCCACCAGGTACAGTGTATGTTGAGTACTTAATGAACTGACTCACTTTATCATTGGTAATATTCCCTGGGTATTTGATTGGCTTTGTTACCTCTCCTTGTTACCTGTCTTTGTTACCTGTCTTTGTTACCTGTCTTTGTTACCTGTCTTTGTTACCTCTCCTGGTTACCTTTCTTTGTTACGTCTGCCTGTCTGCCTGTCTGTCTGTCTTTCTGTCTGTCTAAACAAATTTCTTACTTATTTCAATAAACATAATAAAAAAAAAAAAATCACTTTAAATGACTTGTAAATATACTGTAAATTATTCTAATAGAATAGAATAAATCAGTGTGAAAGAAATTAGACCATATTAGTCACACTATCTTGGTTCATAGTCTTCTTGAACTTAGTAATGTATTTCTTGATAAAAAAAAATGTATATAATAATAGTGTTATAAATTATAATTATATACAAATACTTTCACTAACAGCTGAGGTACAATAGGTTTCCCTTGACACTTACCCTAACCTAATCTAACCTAATCTAACCTAACCTAACCTACCCTAACCAAACAGCTCCCTTGACACTTACCCTAACCTAATCTAACCTAATCTAACCTAACCTAACCTACCCTAACCAAACAGCTCCCTTGACACTTACCCTAACCTAACCTAATCTAACCTAATCTAACCTAACCTAACCTACCCTAACCAAACAGCTCCCTTGACACTTCCACTTGACCTGTGTGTGTATGTCGGGTCAGAAACTTAAATTTTTGTTTTTTGGTGAATTCTGACTCCTGTTGTGGGTAGCTAATATGAAAATTACAATTCCTCTATCTTGCTCTCTATGAATTGTAGTATGGTATCTATTTACTAATTACAATGTGTCTTAGTTACTAATTGGGTGATTAATGAACCAAAAGCCAATAATTGTAAATTTAGTGTAAATTTTGACATAAATTAGCCAAATGTACCCACACTTCCACACCCGCACACCACCACATCCACACCCCTACATCCACACACCACCACACTGACCACTACCCCCACACCACCACACCCCTACGGCCTTACACCCACATCGCCACACCCACACACTGACCACTACACCCACACCACCACACCCCTACATCACCACCCCCCCCCCCACAGATGAGCCGTCTAAGGCCCTCAATAGAGAACCCCGACACCAAAACAAACCTCAACTGATAGTGTGATCTCTCCCCGCCCCTCCCAGCCCTCGAGTGCCTTCACCAGTTACCACTTGAGCGTCTCCTGTAGCAGCAGGACGCCCTCAACGGCTCCGTCAAGCGTGTAGGAGGGAGAGGTCTTCGTGCCCCGACTCCCACAGGCTGGTTCTCTCTCTGGCTTGTGGTTACACAGTCAAGTTGGGAGAGTTTACTCAGAAATATCAGTACAAGAACAAATTGAAGTAAAAGTACATGTACAGTTGGGGACATTTTCGACTAGTACACTCAGTGTTAATCCCTTCTTTCCGTGAGGTGTGAACCCCGAGAGTATCTGAACGTGAATCTGAAGCCTCTAAGTTACTCGGTGAGACGTGAGGTGCACACAGTAGCCTGGGACCACAATGATATCATTTGACTCATTACATGTGTCCGGCAACGTTTACATAGATTATTGATGTGCAGTTGTATAGACGCTTTTAACGTAGAGTGAATGATATCTGTCTTGCAGCGGACAATGTAAGGCTGAAACAGTTGGTTACACAGTATATATCTTCCACTTTATTTATCCTCAAGCAAAGTGTAAGAGACGTTAGTATAATGCCAGGCTTTATGTGGGTCAAGTGTCCTCTGTCCTCTGTCCTGTCCCCTTCGTCGCCTTAACATCCCCCTGACATAATTTCTGTTGCTTACATTAAGAGAGTTACAGGGTGTATTAGAAATGTCTTTGAAGGTTAATTTATCGTGGTACTGTTGACAACTATGTTCGAAATGTAAATGGTTCTCAGTTATCACAACAGAAAATATTGGAAAATTTTACGCTATATTACCAATTTATAACTTTATTTTAGTTGTTTTGTGGATGATAATGTGGTGAAAATAACGTACTAGGTATGTTGCTTTAATGCTGTCATTAATGATCTTTACTGTCGAATTGTACACAAGAGTTGCCACAGTTAACATTAATAGTTTATAACTTATATTTTCAGGAAAATTAAGTTATACTGTCAATACTCTTGAGACAGCTCGTCTTATCCTCACTCACACTACACTATATATCACCTTTAATCTTAACTATACACCATAATAATACAATAACAGGTAAATAATCAGTATAAAGGTTCAGGAAACATAAATACAACTTCCAAAAACTGTTTCGTATACCACCTCGTGTGGCCTGACGGACTGTTGCCACCGTCGGGCTCTGTGGGGCTTAGGTCAAGACTCACCCGTGTGGGACTGTTGTGTTGGTGATCCTGGTAAGTGAGGACTGGTGCCATCCGCTCACCACTTCGGTTGGCACCAAGAATCACAGACCAGGATCAGCTGACTCTAAAAAACAAACATTTTTTTTTCACTACACGTAAATTTACAAGTGTTGAGTACCGCCCATTGTGTGTAAACAACTATTGAAAGGTAACAATACAAATTTGATCATTATGGTTTAGCAATATTAGCAATTACACGAATAACAAATATTGTCCATACAACTGTACATCAATAATCTATGTAAACGTTACCGGACACATGTCATGAGCCAAATTATATCATTGTGGTCCCAGGCTACCTCACGTCTCACTGAGTAACTTAGAGGCTTCGGATTCACGTTCAGATACTCTCGGGGATCACACCTCACGGAAATATGGATTGACATCGCTAAGTGTACTAGTCGGAAATGTCCCCAACCGTACAAGGTAGCGCAGGTACAAGTTAGTACAGGTACATGTTCTTTTTTTTCTGTTGTGGGTCCTAGTTGTGACTGAACTTTGTCTCCCTAGTATTTGGTGTAGTTTAAAGTTATTTGATCGAGGCGTAACCCAAGGGGAGGTTCTGGGTGATAAATAGATTATATTGTCAAGGTAATTGTGTTAAGTGTAGGATGGTGTCCCTCCTTATACACTAACCCTCGCACACAGATCAGTCTATGATGACACACACACACACACACACACACACACACACACACACACACACACACACTTAAGTATAATCACCAGTGAACATGTAAAGGCTTTCTTTACCTTGAAGCTCTCTACAAAGACTATAACACTGTCCACTTATTCTGTCTGTCTTTCTGTCTGTCTGTCTGTTTGTCTAACATGATACACGATCACCTCACACTAAAGAGTTTTCTGATCTGCATTAATAAATATGTAGATTATTGTACTGTAGGTTATCAAATGTAAAAACAGTAGTAATAATAAAAATAAAAAATAAGTGAAAATGTAAATCGAAAAAATATAATAATAACAATAATAATAAAAACACCAGTAAACAATAAATTATATACTACAAATATATTTAGATATTTGTGGTTTTATAAATGTATTTGTTTATTCTGATGGAAAGTTAACTCTTTCCCCTGAACCACGAACCTTGAGAGATTCAGACGCATGAATCCGAAGCATTTATGGACAGATATACAAGAGGATGATGATGATGGGAGAGAGACAGAAGAGAATGATGATGGGAGAGAGACAGGAGAATAATGATGGGAGAGATAGAGAATGAGTAACGAAGAATGGAAAGATAAATTACAAAGGTTGAGAGAAAGAGAGAGACACAGTGAGAGAAAGATACACAGGAAAAGATGGAAAAAGACAAACTAAGAAAAAGAAGAAAAACTGAAGAAAAAAAACACAAAAAGGGGGAAATTAAAGAAAACGGAAAAAATTGAAAACGAAGAAGAAAATCAAAAATGAAATAATTAACAGAACATAGGAAACGAAAAAGGCAAAATAAGAAGAACAAAAGGGGAAAGAAGAGGAAAAAGAACAGGAATAAGAAAAATAACAAGAAGAACCTCAAGAAGAACAAGATCAAGGAGAACAACAAGAACAAGAGTAGGAAGAAGAACAAGAAGGAAGAGATAAAGGAGGAGGAAGAAGAAGAAGGAAGAGATAAAGGAGGAGCAGGAAGAAGAAGAATAACAGGACACTTGATTGAACACTAACAGCCGTACTAAGATTTAGTTCACACTCATTGTCTTATCACCTTCAAGAATTCAAGGAGATACTTCACTCATATTCTTGACAAGGAAAAATATCCCCTCCAAGGATATCATTTAATAGTGAATATATCTCTTTGTAGTTCTGTCTCATTATGTCTCTATCTCTCTGTATTTCTTTCTTATTTTCTCTCTGTCTGTCTGTATTTTTGTCTCATTATCTCTCTCTCTCTCTCTCTTTTAGATTTTAGATTTTTCTCTGCTTACGTCTCCCTCCCTCTCTCTCTCTTTCACTCTCTGATTTGTTTTTCGTTTTCCTGCCTTCATCTTTCCTTTAACATCCTCTCTTTATATCTTATCTATTCTCTCTGTCCCATTTTCTCTAATTCTTATCCTCCTCTCTCTCTCTCTCTCTCTCTCTCTCTCTCTCTCTCTCTCTCTCTCTCTCTCTCACACACAGGTTTCTCGTACGCTAAAAATGTTAATGAATTCTTTACGGTTGAGGAACAAGTGACACATTAGAGCGGTAGAACAAACACAGTCTCTCTCTCACCCCCCCTCTGAAACACACACGGAAGTCGAGAGGGTCAGTAAATATAAAGAATCTCTTGGACGGTTAAGGAAAAGGCGAGCAAAAAAAAAAGTCCTTAACTCCTTGAAGATGACCGGTGACCATCTTGAAAGACCAGGCCGTCAGCAAGATGCAGCGGAAGACTTGAGGACTTCGGTAACACCACCTCCAGGTATAGACGATGAGTAGCCAGATCCTCCTTCTTCTTCTTCCCCCCCTACAGGTCTGGGTTAATGGAGTGTCTTTTGTTTTATTGGCTCATCTTCCCTTTTCTTTTCTGCCGCCGTTTTCTATACTTTCGTTTTTTTCTTGTTTTTCTTCCCTTTTTTATTTTCTTTTGTTACCTTTCTTGGTGTTTGTTGTTTATTTTCTTCTATTTCTCGTATTTCATCCAGTTTTTTTGTTTTTCATTCTCATAACTCAGGCGGATTCACAAGGGTCGTGTTGTGGGGGGTTTTCACCAACGTCACCACCTGTTGGAATCCAGATCACTGTATTTTCACCTCTCTCTCTCTCTCTCTCTCTCTCTCTTTGTTTCTCTCTCTCTCCTTCCTTCCTGCCCCCCTCCGCTGTGGGCCCGCTGCCGTGATTTGCATCTCCATTATTATAATAGGGAACAGACATGCAATGGAAAGGCTGCAATTTTCGTCGGTGCTGAGGAGTCCAGGAGCAAACTTGATGATGGGGACTGAAGGATCTTGAATGGTAGTTGCGGTTTGTGATGGCGGCTCCAAAATACCAGACTCGCGAAAGGTGTAGACATTTTCGACAGCCTTGAGAGGAAGTCTGTGTTTGCTCTATATTAGTTTGTGTGTTTCTAATGACTCATGACTAGGGGGAGGATGTGCTGCCGGTGGTCAAGAATAAATCCATGAAGATGATTTCGATGTTTATTGAAAAGCTTTGGATAATAATTGTTTGTTTTCGAATGTTTGTTGGGTCAGTGTGTGGCGGATTGTTGGAGCGCTGATGAAAATATGAACACTAACGGTGTCTTCACGGCAATGTAGTGAGGAGATGTGGTGGGTGTGGTAGGGTGTGGAAAGCTGGTAGGTGTGGTAGGGTGTGGAAAGGTGGTAGGTGTGGTAGGGTGTGGATGGCTGGTGGGTGTGGTAGGGTGTGGAAAGCTGGCTGCTGTGGGTGTGGTAGGGTGTGGAAAGCTGGTAGGTGTGGTAGGGTGTGGATGGCTGGTGGGTGTGGTAGGGTGTGGAAAGCTGGTAAGTGTGGTAGGGTGTGGATGGTTGGTGGGTGTGACAGGATGTGGACGGCTAGTTAGTCTGTAGTAGCGGTCCAAATGAAGATGTGGACATCCACCAATAGCCTCAGGAGGACGTCTTTGTTTATTGTGGATGGAGGTCGTGAGTTGTAGGGTGTGTGTGTGTGTGTGTATGTGTGTGTGTGTGTGTGTGTGTGTGTGTGTGTGTGTGTGTGTGGGTGTGTGTGCCTGGCTCTACGCCCCGGGCAGGATCGTGTGCCGTTCCAGTAGAGTGTAATAACATAATAACACCGAGGTTGTCTGGTGGGACGTGACCGACTCAGGGTTACAGCCGTGAAGCTTCTGTTGTTATATTTACCATGTTGTTACGTTGCTCTCTCTCTCTCTCTCTCTCTCTCTCTCACTGTACCTGGCTGTAATGAGAATCGTCTTAATATAATTCATTGCAGACTTACGCGTGAGGTGTTTTTCTCGCTTTTGACAATTAACGCAGCTGGGTATGATGACACAACGTTATGAACTAAATTACAATTGTCTCTCTCGTGTAATAGAAACACTCGGTTATGCTTGAGAAAAGCTTCATTATATCAGTGTACTCTTAGTATTAGTGATTATAAACAGAACTTCCAAGGGAGTCGCACTTAATACTTGTTGCCTCGTACCAGAGTTTATCAAGACACCAAAATATATATATTCTTTTATACTCGAACATATTCCCGACTCGTCTGTTGTTGATGTTACTTTAATTACAACTTTCTTACGACTCACGACACGTTGCTTTTATCTGGAGAATATAGCCTTTAGGTGTGACTTAGAATATATTGTGAGACATAGTGACTTGTTATTATGAGAACATATTGTGAGGGATAGTGACTTGTTGTTGTTATTATGAGAACATATTGTGAGGGATAGTGACTTGTTGTTGTTATTATGAGAACATATTGTGAGGGATAGTGACTTGTTGTTGTTATTATGAGAACATATTGTGAGGGATAGTGACTTGTTGTTGTTATTATGAGAACATATTGTGAGTGATAGTGACTTGTTATGAGAACATATTGTGAGGGATAGTGACTTCTTGTTGTTATGTTTTAATGGTGTATATGATGACTTGGATATAAAGATAATCCTTCATCATATATCTCTGTGTGGGAAGAATATAATGACTTGGAAATAACTCTTCTTAGATAATCTTTCTCTATGTATAACTCATTATACTTAGAGTGGCAGCCTGTTGTTGTAATCCATGGAAAAATAACATGACTCACTTCACCTTGAATACAACCTGGATGGGACTTGTTGTGGAGAAGAAAGGTAAAGCGTGAACCACAACTGTTATTTAAAGAGTCGTATCACCAGTTACTGAGACTAGGATTTTGTTTACGGTTCTAGACACTGTAAACATATTCCCTACACACATACGGACATAATAGGTTTCTGGCTCAGTGATGTGACTTACAGAATCACTTTAGTGTTTTGTTTTAACTTCCAGGACTAAGAGGATGTATCATGACTCATAGTTGTGTTAACAGTGCTGTGTGAATCTAATGAGCCGCTCCTCAGCCCCCAACGAGGTGATTCACTGAGTCTCTTCCTTACTTGTTTAATACTATAATGTTTATCAAAGACGACAGGGAGAGAGAGAGAAAAAAAAACAGTTAGACAAACAGACGGATAAACAAAGAAAAGGAATGATATGTTATTTTGTATCTTACTATTCAAGATTTATCCCAGACAGTACACAAATCCTGACTGGATATGAAACACAAAATATTTTAAGAAATTCGAAATAATATATACAGTATAATATTGTATCCCTGGACGCTTGGAATAAGTTACCACAGCAATGCCCTTAGTTATTATCTTCTCTTACCAGCTGTCATATATAAATCTCATTAAATAAAATCACATTATATAAAACTAAAATTTACATAACAATCTTGATATTCAGGAAAGAAATAAGTTTTAGTTCTCTGGAAAGTAACTGGACAACGCAAGAGGGAAAATAGTTGAAAAGAAAAAATTGTAAATACTCTTGAGTCCTTTACTTTTACTGTGTTGAGTTTTGGTGATGGATGAGGAAGGCTGGTTTGAGGTGGTGGTGGTGTTGTGACTGTTACTGAGTTATTACCGCTGCCTCTAAATTGACCAATTACCTGATCATCTCCCCCAGACGTAACTATTTAAAGACTGCCTCCAGCCCATCAGTTCATGAGCTTCTTGTTAAACAGCTTTAATGACCTTGTGTGTTGTAATGGCTGTCACTGATTGATTTCTTTATTGTTATCTATTTCTTCTGTTATCGAGTAAAAAAAAATATTAAGGTATTTGCTGGAACCATTTGTCGTTATTGTCGTTACTGTTGTTATTCTCGTTACTGTTGTTATTGTCGTTATTGTCGTTACTGTGGTTAATGTCGTTACTGTTGTTACTGTCGTTATTGTCGTTATTCTCGTTACTGTTGTTACTGTCGTTAATGTCGTTACTGTCGTTATTGTCGTTAATGTCGTTATTGTCGTTATTCTCGTTACTGTTGTTATTGTCGTTATTGTCGTTATTCTCGTTATTGTTTTCTTGTCTTCCTCCTCTTGTTTATCTCACCTTCACCAATAACCTGAAGGCGAGATATTGTTTTCGGTCCTATCTGTCTGTCTGTCCACAAAATAACTCAAGATCGGGTTTACACACACACACACACACACACACACACACACACACACACACACACACACACACACACTGAAATCATCTCTCCAAGGCATCATTGTTACGTTCTCATTTCGCCATAAGTGTAATTATTCCTGACTGCTGGTGATGACGCTGAAGTTACGTCACTCTCACAATAAACGATGCGTCTTCTTCAACTGTGAATGAGTGTTTGTTTTGGTTGTGTGTGTGTGTGTGTGTGTGTGTGTTACGGAAGGTGATACTGTTTTTACTCTCAATGTTATTTTTTTCACCAACTAAAATGGCGATAATTCGAGCCCTCACTATACATTCTAGATGAAGGTAATTCCAGTTTTGATTCCAGGTTTCAGGTGGCAATAATTCCAGCCTTGGTATTGGGTCTCAGGAGATGGTAATTCTAGCATTGGTTACACATTCTAGGAGGCGATATTTCTAGTGTTGTTTTATAATAGTAATGATAGTTCCATCCTTGACGACGTAGGTGGTGATAATTTCCACCTTGGCTGACAGTTTTAACGAAAAATGAGCAGCAACCTTGGTAGGGGGGGGGGAGTAGAGAGTCACTGATAACTATGGTGTCCTAGTGTGGTGTGGTGTGGTGTGGTGTGGTGTGGTGTGTGTGATTTATGGTTGACACATACTATTGCGGTGGTTGTGAGTGCATGATCGCCCTTGGGTCGTGTTTTCATGACGAAGAGGACGTTAGCAGCTACCTTGGTCTCGTAGGAGTAAGCGACCAAGTTGTTTACGTTCGTGGTGGTGAGAGTATTCATACGGATGGAACTAAGTCGTTCGTGAGTGGATAGATTTGGTTGATACGTGAGTCTTAGATAATGTGACATTTAAGCCTTTATGATGGTTCAAAATATGAATAAGGATGTAATTCAGAAGATCTTAAGGCGATGGATAAATTTTATACACCATAAACTCAAGAAAAAAACTATTGTTCTTGAAGGTCAGAAATAGTGGCATCGCTTTATCGCTCGGGAAAAATTAAGACATCAATGTACATCTGTTCTCATCACTGCCGGATACAGCTTAATAACATAGACTACTCAGCCAACACGGTGGGTCCTTCGTCGTGTGTGTCTTGTAGGGGAGAAAATGTGTTTGTTTAAGAGTGTTTACTTAGTGCTTGTGTGACCTAGACATGGGGAGCTGCGGGTCGTATGCAAATTTGTGTGTTGTGCGGGGGGTGAGAATACCTCTGTCTGTCTGTCTGTCTGTCTGTTAGTCTGTCTGTCTGTCTGTTTCGAGGTGTAAGGAGTGAAAGTTGAGGAGGGGAATGACGAGAAGAAGATGGAGAAGGAGGAGGAAGAAACAAAAAGGAGGAAGTAAAGAAGAAAGATGAAATGTAGAAGAATGGTGGAAAATGAGAAGAATGTGGAGAAGGGGGAGAAGGAGGAAGAAGAGAACGGGAAGGAAAAGGATAGGATGAAAAGAAGGAAGACGAAAATGAGAAAGTGGATGGGGAAGACGGGGAGGAAGAAAGAGGGGGAAAAGAAAAAGGAAGATGATCAAAAGAAGACGAAAAAGAAGAAGAAGAGAACATGAAGGAGGAAAAGGATGAGAAGGAAGGGGAAGAAGAGGACAAGAAGGAAGGGATAAGAGGAAGAGGAAGAGGATCCTTATGAGGTATTTCAACACAGTGCAGATAATGGACAGTGGAAGAGCGAGATAATGGTTTAGATTTAACAAGAACAATGACCTTTAAAGTAACAGTAAAGTAAGAGTAAAGTAACAGTAAAGTAACAGTAAGATGAGGAGCAGGAGGATGAGGAGGAGGGGGGGAGGATACACCGAAGGCGACATGGGTAGTAGGAGAGGCTGGTAGTGGCGTAGGATCAATGGTTATCCTACAGTTTATTTTCAGGACAAAGGATATCATTTTATGTTACAATGCCAATATGTTCGTTTATGAGCCAAGGATATTATATGGTGTTACAATATGTTAGTTTACGATAGTGTAGCTAAAGTAAATATTTTCTTGTTGAAATATTTTATAACAATCTCGAGTCACATGAGGATACCGAATTAACCAAAATATTAATTGTAAATCCGTGTAAATCATTTTCAAAGACTCGTAAATGTGGTTAGAATAGACAGAAATGTCATACCTAATTATAAACTTGCTTAGGTCACGTGATACCTGTTCTAATATTGACTTATTTAAACTGGTAATATTCATCTTTTATTTTTCTTGACTTTTAAATGTATCTTATAATTCTGTAATGCAGTACTTCCAGATTATTGAACATTTTAAGAGACCAATTATCCACTCCAGTTAATTTAATTTTTTGAATACCTGTACAAAATAAAGTAAGAACGTGGATTAGTTTATCAAGGATTCTTCCATTTCCTTCAACGGAATATATTTAAAAAAAAATCATATTAATTTTTTCCCAACTCGTGTCTGACCACCGTTAACCACAACGAATTTATGGAAGTAATTTATTTCTTCTTTTTTCTTCTCCACCGCCAGAGTTTGTTTTGTGTTGTCCAGTGACGGTGAAAATGCAACTCATTTACGATGTTTTTACCCTGAGTCACGAACTGGCCTGGATTCCTCCTCTCACACTTACCCGGAAGTTCCTGGCTGGATACTCCCGGATTCCCGCTAGATTTTTCGTGTGTGTTTTTAGGTACTACCAGACTCTACCGATCCCCAGACGTTCTTGGATTTTCCCCGGATTTAATATAAATTTTTTTCACAAACTCTCGCTGTTTCTCCCCGGATTTGTTTACACTGTCGAGTATAATAAAAGGAATCCGATTAACTCATACGGCCAAGAGTTTCATTAAAAGAAAGAGTAAGGAGAGAAGCAGCGCAATCTTTGGTGCATGAGGAGGCAGAGTGGCCGACACTACACTCAATCGCCTTCACTTCATCATCTGTAAGGTTAGGTACCCGTCTACAGCTGGGTGGACTTAGGGCGCCCCTTCATCAGTAAGAAGACCTTCAGTAAAACTGGCGAGGGCTATATACACTCGGCCATCGCACCCTCACAAGTCCATTAGACCCTGATAAGTCACTTTTCGGGAGCATAAGTCTTTAATCGAGTCTTTTCGGACCACAAAGGACCTTCTAAGTCCCTTTTCGGAGCCCTAACGCTGGACTTAATAAAGCAGGTCACGGTGGTACTGGACTTACTGAAGCAGGTCACGGTGATGTTGGACTTTATGGAGTTTCTCAAGACTCGAGTGACTTGACCAGAGTCTCACGGATGTGCTTTGTGGCTCCACCTCCTTTCCCACTTCCTCTCATCTCTTCTTCTCTTCCTCTCATCTTCTCCTCCCTCTCCTTACCTCCTTCCCTCTCTTCCTCTCTCTTTTTCGAAATTCTTCTTTTATCTCCTCCCTTAGGCCCCTGTTTCTTCTCCTCCTCCTCCTCCTCCCTATGCTCACTGGACACGGGCCATTTCACCTATTTCGTCACGGCGCTGATGAGAGCCTAGGGCGTGTTGGGGACTTGCTGCCCGCCCACACCCACACACGCCCACCACGGCCACTCACGCCCACCCACGTCCACCCACATCCACCCGCTCCCACCCACATCCACCCGCTCCCACCCACATGCACCCACTCTCACCCACATGCACCCACTCTCACCCACATCCACCTACTTCCACTCACATCCACCCACTTCCATTCACATCCGCCCAAGTCTTCGCACACCTTACTCCATCTAAGTCAACCCATGAACATGCACATTAACCCATGACCACCTCACACCCATGTCTTCCCAGCCCCAACTTCGACCTCTCACCCTCTTTAGCTCAACTACGCCCACTCACGCCCGTTCATGTACTTCAACATCAACTCAACTTCACTTAAGCCAGCCCACGACCACCCACGCCTATCTGAGCCTCCTCACGTCCGCACAAACTCACCTATGCCCACTCACAACTTCACCTATCGACGCCCACATACATCCTATCAAACCAACGCCCACCTTCATCAACTAAATCCTAGCCCACACACACACACACTTTAGCCCCCCACACACACACTTCCTAGTCCACAACACATAAATTTAATCAACAATAATTACAGACACCCAACGCAGGACCTTTGACAACCACGACCTAATTCTGACACCTGGAGCCAGAGAGCCAGACGTCAATTAGATAGAGCCATAGTCTTAATAGATAGAGTCACAGCCTTGATAGATGGAGCTACGGTGATGATAGATAGAGTCAGACTTTTGATAGATAGAGCAAGACTTTTGATACATAGTCCCACAGTCTTTATAACCCTCAGTCTTAATAGGTCCGATAGTCTTATTGGACCTGCAGTCTTACTAGGTCCTCGATGTTAATAGGTCCCAAATTCTTATTAAGTAACGTAGGTAATTAGCTCCAGTCTTAATAGCCTCTTGGCATGATAAGGCTATTCTAGGGACCAAGTCTTAATCGATGGACTTCTAATCTCTGTTGCTATGTAGGCTCCAGTCTCAATAGGATCCCTGGAGTTAATAGGCTCCCCAGTCTTAATAGGCTCCCCAGTCTTAATAGGCTCCCCATTCTTAATAGGCTCCCCAGTCTTAATAGATAACAGTAGAATGTCCATGAGGAAGTAATAGGGCACGTCTCAACCAATCATATCATCAAGATCTTGACCACGTACTCTTCTCGACCAATGACATCATCAGCTGGGGCTTATACAATATCCTAGCATTCCTCTCGACCAATCACATCAACTAAAGCTTGTACACATATTCGTATCGACCAATCACATCAACTAAACTTTGTATACATATTCGTATCGACCAATCACATCAGCTAAACCACATACACATTTTTTTTGACCAATTTAAGTTTTGCATTAAGCTGCCAATTTGATCGTTTTCCTTCTAATAGGTTTAAAGAAAAATTTACCCATAATCTTTTCTTGCTATAAAATGATAAATTGACCGTAATTATTTTTTGTGGGAGGGGGGGGGGGTCAAGAGGAAAGTTTGGCACAGTATTTTAATAATGTTCTTGATATTGCCATTAAGAAGTTTGTGGTTAAAGCCTTACAAGAGTTAATGGTGGTAATCTCACTTTAACCTTGATGCTAACACGTCTGTGGAGGAGCATTTGGTACAGTGAGTCAGAATCATCTAAGAATCTCCTAAAGAATCAATCCTTTGTTTTGACTATTGGTTGAGTGTTTGATAGTGTGGGTTAATATATCAGTCAGTGTTTGTTTGTTAAGAGATACCTATAATTTATAGTACATACAGATACAGGTTAAAACACACACACACACGCACACACGCGCACGCACACACACACACACACACACACACACACACACACACACACACACACACACACACACACACAAACAAAAGTCCTCCAACATCCGGGTGAAGATAATCGAGAAACACGGCCACCAACCCACGCCACGTCTCGACCATTCTCGCCTGGATGTAAACACATTGATGACCGGAAACTCTCTGGGTTACCTCTTACAACCTCAACCTCCCTGCTGAGATGAGTGAGATGAGCTGAGAGATGCTAGGAAGTATAGACAGCTGAGAGAAGCTAGGACGTAAGATAAACCGAGGTTGCTGAGATAAACTGAGAAGTATTTTGCTGTGTAATGAGCTGAGATGTACAAGCTACAACATTCCCTGAACAAATATCTTAACTCATTCCACTTATTCAATTTCTCACTCACCTTCGACTCAGCTAATTAACACATCATCCTCATCAGCGTTCCCCAGCGCATCTGATTGGTTGATTGAGGAGGTAACAAGGCAATTGGGTAGTTAATAGCCCGACGCACGATTCCCCCAGAAGGGACTTTAACTACCACGATTTAAGGTGAATTACTACATACTACATCACGACATGTGTGTGTGTGTACGTGTGTGCGTGTGTGTGTGTGTGTGTGTGTGTGTGTGTGTGTGTGTACGTGTGTGTGTGTGTGTGTGTGACTATGTTCCTGTCATTATTGCCAAAGGGTGTGTGAAGGTGTGTGAAGGTGTGTTGAAGTGTGATTAAGTGTATGATCGTGTAAGTAAGTGCGTTTAGGTGTGTACTGGTGCGTTGAAGTGTATCTATTTGGTGTGTGTATAGGTATGTTGAAGTGTGATTATAGGGTGTATACTGTAGGTGTATGGTGTATGGTGTATGTGTACGGGAATTGAGGTGTGGTGAGGTGTGTATACATATGCAGTGGGTGTATGGAGATGTGTACACGTGTATGATAGTATGTATGTATAGAAGTGTATATGTAGGATTTTTTTATGGAAGTGGATGAGGGAGTGTAGGTGTGTGAGGGTGGTGTAGGTAGGTGTGTGAGGGTGGTGTAGGTAGGTGTGTGAGGGTGGTGTAGGTAGGTGTGTGAGGGTGGGGGTAGGTGTGTGAGGTGGTGTAGGTGTGAGGGGTGGTGTAGGTATGTGTAGGGGTGGTGGGTAGGTGTGTGAGGGTGGTGTGGGTAGGTGTGATGGTAGGTGTGTGAGGGTGGTGTGAGGGAGTGTAGGTGTGTGAGGGTGGTGTAGGCAGGTGTGTGAGGGTGGTGTAGGTAGGTGTGTGAGGGTGGTGTAGGTAGGTGTGTGAGGGTGGTGTAGGCAAGCTTGTGATGGTGTGCAGGTGTTCTATCCTTAAGTACACCTATCTATCCAAGGAGTCACTAGCCTTCCTACAGGACTTGTATTATATCTTCCCAACTAGAGTCCTATCAACACGTTCTCCATCAAGATAAAGTCCTACAATATCCCCAGCAGGAAGAAAGAGGATATCAAGGGCCCTAAACAACTGATCCTATACGCTACCCACAAAGAAATTATCAGGTTGGAAGATCAATTACCTTCACTCCCAAGATGGTTAATATTTCATCACATCAGTAAGGAGGTCAAGTTTCACAAGCTAAATATTTCTTAAGGATATAAATGCTGCCAGACAGATCTATCTACTTTATAAACTGTATTCTCAACCTAACCTAACCTAACCTAACCTAACCTAACCTAACCTAACCTAACCTAAGCTAACCTAACCTAACCCCATCTTACTATCACTCGACCGCCATTGTATCTTGCCACTGAGAAATTGATGTCTTTCCCAGTAGTATATTTCCTTTTGGGACAAGAAAATATAATTCACAATATACAAGGCTCACGCCCTTCTCTGCCGCCAGGGGAATCCTTGGCTCTCTACCCTGAGGAAGACGGTTCTTAGTGTGACATAACTGGTGATGGTATGGGGTGGTTAGGTTAGGTTAGGTTAGCTTCCTCCCCACAACTCGTGATGGAGGAAGACATTATAAGGAGCCTCCCCACAACTCTTGATGGAGGAAGACAATATAAGGATCCTCCCCACAACTCTTGATGGAGGAAGACAATATAAGGATCCTCCCCACAACTCTTGATGGAGGAAGACAATATAAGGATCCTCCCCACAACTCTTGATGGAGGAAGACAATATAAGGATCCTCCCCACAACTCGTGATGGAGGAAGACAATATAAGGATCCTCCCCACAACTCTTGATGGAGGAAGACATTATAGCGATCCTCCCCACAACTCTTGATGGAGGAAGACAATATAAGGATCCTCCCCACAACTCGTGATGGAGGAAGACATTATAAGGATCCTCCCCACAACTCTTGATGGAGGAAGACAATATAAGGATCCTCCCCACAACTCGTGATGGAGGAAGACATTATAAGGATCCTCCCCACAACTCGTGATGGAGGAAGACAATATAAGGATCCTCCCCACAACTCGTGATGGAGGAAGACATTATAAGGATCCTCCCCACAACTCGTGATGGAGGAAGACAATATAAGGATCCTCCCCACAACTCTTGATGGAGGGAGACAATATAAGGATCCTCCCCACAACTCGTGATGGAGGAAGACAATATAAGGATCCTCCCCACAACTCGTGATGGAGGAAGACAATATAAGGATCCTCCCCACAACTCGTGATGGAGGAAGACAATATAAGGATCCTCCCCACAACTCGTGATGGAGGAAGACATCATACCAAAGGATCCTCCCACAACTCTTGATGGAGAGAAGACAATATGGGATCCTCCCCACAACTCTTGATGGAGGAAGACAATATAAGGATCCTCCCCACAACTCGTGATGGAGGAAGACATTATAAGGATCCTCCCCACAACTCTTGATGGAGGAAGACAATATAAGGATCCTCCCCACAACTCGTGATGGAGGAAGACATTATAAGGATCCTCCCCACAACTCGTGATGGAGGAAGACAATATAAGGATCCTCCCCACAACTCGTGATGGAGGAAGACATTATAAGGATCCTCCCCACAACTCGTGATGGAGGAAGACATTATAAGGATCTCCCCTGGCTCGTGATGGAGGAAGACATTATAAGGATCCTCCCCACAACTCGTGATGGAGGAAGACAATATAAGGATCCTCCCCACAACTCGTGATGGAGGAAGACAATATAAGGATCCTCCCCACAACTCGTGATGGAGGAAGACAATATAAGGATCCTCCCCACAACTCGTGATGGAGGAAGACAGAGTAAGGCTCCTCCCCAACATTCTTCTCTTGGGAGTCAAAAAGTACAAAGTCTTATTCTCAGTATAAATAATATTTCTCCGACAAATAGCATTATGTCCAGCGCCTTGTTCCTTTCACTTGAGCAACTCATTGGTCCTTACTGCCAGGGGTTACCTAAAGGGGAAGAAGGACTTGAAGTTGGTAGTGTGGTGTTGGTAGTGTTATGTTGGCAGTGTTATGTTGGCAGTGTTATGTTGGCAGTGTTATGTTGGTAATGTTGTGTTGGCAGTGTTATGTTGGCAGTGTTATGTTGGTAGTGTTGTGTTGGCAGTGTTATGTTGGCAGTGTTATGTTGGCAGTGTTATGTTGGTGATGTTATGTTGGCAGTGTTATGTTGGTGATGTTGTGTTGGCAGTGTTATGTTGGCAGTGTTATGTTGGTAGTGCTGTGTTGGCAGTATTGTCTTAGCAGTATTACAATGTTGTTTTCCATAAGTGAGAAAGAGTTTTAAATTACTCACTATACTATACATTCACCTCATTCATAAACTTTCTTACAATTTCAACCTTTATCAATTATTTTCAATTTCACACAACCACACTAATCACCCGTACACTCTACCACACACTCAGTTAAGTCAGTCAACCACACATTACTGACCCATTCCCAGTATTTCTCCTCCGATTTGTCAGATTACGAAAAGTTTCTCGTGTTGTAAGATTTTGGTTCGTTGTAAATCGACTCGGGTATTGTCCAACGAGTACCTGTGTTTGTGACTGCATTTCCTCTTAAGGTTATCTGAAGGAAGGATCTTAGACTTTCTTGAGGACTGATATATTCCTCTGCAATAAGAACAACACACACTTCCTTTCTTCCCTTCCCGTTTTCTTATCTCCTATTTTCTTACTCTCTGCTTCGTTAATTCATTTTATCTCATTTTCCATATTTTTTCGTTTTTTTTTCATTGGGTATTTTTTTTTTTTTGTGTGTGTAATGTTTCTTCCTGAGTGAAAGTATAATTTCAAGATATTATTACGGTTACCTTGGGTGAATTATTAAAAGTGAAATTATTGTCTGTGATAATCTGTATATCAGAAAATCTAATTTGTAATATATAAAGAAGTTAAGGACGAATTGCTGTTTTTTTTATTTTTATATTAGTAAATAAACGTCAGTAATTATTTAAATATATTTGTCGGGAATGAAAATAAAATTGTAGTGTATATACCATGATTATAAAAACATACAGCAATAGCTAAGTGTTCTGTATCTAACGAGGTCATTAAGATGTTACGATAGTTAAGCTCAACAAACTACTCTCTCGAGAACAAATTCCTGAGATTAATTACAGAAAATTATTCAACAGTTAGCGTCAGGTCAGTGTTTATCTTTGAGTAAGACACGTGGTAAACATTCTCAAACACAGAGATAAAATTCCAGTTTAAGTACAGTCCCTTTCACTTGTACGCTTACAGGGGCTCGTCAGGTTTTTGCAATGTGGCAACCCTGTGTTTGTTTACATTCGTCAGAAGGAAACTCACAATAGTAAACATACTATGGATTCAAAATAAAACAATATTAAAACAAATATCTCAATGTAATGATCTGTGGAATGTTTATATGACGAGCCCCTGTAAACGCACAAGTGAAGGGGACTGTACATCTGAGGTATGTAGAAGTCTATATAGGAACTTTCAGCTTATGTAGACTGTGAAGGTTTCTGGGGGAAGTTACATAGACAACGAAGGAATTTTACAACAGGTAGATGCCTAAACTAACATATAATTCAGCTAGTAATGAAATACAAAAAAATCATAACTTAATAAAAACGAATAATCCACGATTTATTTTAAATGACTAAATAATTATGAGTGAAATTTATGCATTTTTTTTTAAAAGTTATTGATCCATAATTCACCCAAAACTAATATTTATTTTCTACCAACATAACTTGAGTGAATCTACCCCATAGGTATGACTCAGGTTAAATAAAATCTCATCATTAATTTTTCTAGTTGATTTACTCCTCTTTTTTATAATATATTCGTAAGTTAGTTTGTTAAGAGTTTGTATTATCAGGTATTAGAATAATGAGTTGTGTGGTGTGAGGCTGACGATGTTCGCTCAAGATGGATGGAAGGCGTGAGTAGATAAACGTCGGGATGTTTACGAAGGTGAATCAAGATGGTCTGAGAGAGAGAGAAAACAAATATGAAAACTGAAAAAGAAGAAGAAAATTAAAATAAATGACGACAATGACGAAGAAGAGAGGAATCAGTTCTTGAGTCATATAAAGAGAAAACTCAAACCTTCCTACCAGAAATACAACCATACAACCATCCAGCTAGACTCCCTTACACCCCAGAAGAGCTGTCGACATGTTAAGACTCCCTAGGTGTTCGTGAGGCGCTTCTACCCATGTGTTGCGGGGGGGGGGGGAAGGGGAGGAGGAACTGAAACTATCAACAAGACTGCTTACCCCCTCCCACCCACCCACCCCCCTCCCACATCCACTTCCACCCTGTTGTTGATATCTTAATTACGCTTGGGAGTTGACACCTACTTAGTATCTTGTTTCCGACTCATATCCTCTGAGGTCACTAGGAAGACAAGAGAACATCAATAAGTTCGCTGACACCAAGTTAAGGAGCAGCGAAGTTGACAGAGGTTGACAGTATCCAAGATTAAATACATTGGACAGGAGGAGGACACATTACCACTACTATATACGACAGAAGACCTACTGTAATATTGACGGGTACTGAGAAAGCTACAGGTATATACTCTTTAAAACTAACCTAAAATATACCGTCACCTCACACCAAGACGCTGGAGAAGTACCGAACGAGTGGGGGTATAAATCCATTGAGACTGGTTTACTATTCGATGAGGTACACATGCGGCAGTCGTTGCCCCCCCCCCCACCTTCCCTCCTCCCGCAGTATATGTAGTCCACCACACATGCAACTTCTGTGGAGAGGCTTCTTGTTCTTTCTATTGGACTTGACGATGATGATGATGATTGATGATGATGATAATGACACACTTAGAAAATTCCTATCAATTTGCCGTCGTTGTTTGATAATCATACTGTGACATATAATATAATAATAATAATAATAATAATAATTAACAGTTTATTGAAAAAGTTCTGCAGCCCGAAGGCTGAAAATATACATTGGACATAAATGACTTATTACATACATTGGTGGTTTAACAAAAGCCTTCATTAGAAGGTAAAGGAACATACTACAGTGAACATACAGATTAATGAGTGTTGAACAGCAAAAACGTAATTATTAGTAACTCCCTCCAGATGGTGTTGGGAGGACCTCGTAGTGTAAGTAGTTCCCTCACAGATGGTCAGTATGAGGGGCCTCACGTGGTGTAGTAATTCCCTCACAGATGGTGTTATGAGGGGAGGCCTCACGTGGTGTAAGTAATTCCCTCACAGATGGTGTTATGAGGGGCCTCACGTGGTGTAATTCCCTCACAGATGGTGTTGTATGAGGCCTCACATGTGTAGTAATTCCCTCACAGATGGTGTTATGAGGGGCCTCACGTGGTGTAGTAGTTCCCTCACAGATGGTGTTATGAGGGGCCTCACGTGGTGTAGTAGTTCCCTCACAGATGGTGTTATGAGGGGCCTCACGTGGTGTAGTAATTCCCTCACAGATGCTGTTATGAGGGGCCTCACGTGGTGTAGTAATTCCCTCACAGATGGTGTTATGAGGGGCCTCACATGGTGTAGTAATTCCCTCACAGATGGTGTTATATGAGTGAGGTGTGGTTCCAGGCCTTCCTATCATAGACGGATTAACACATCGCTGGTAGTTGGGTCTCACGGGCCGTTATCACTGGGTACCTGGGACCTCACTGTGTGAAAGGTCAACTTGGGTACCACTGTTACTGTTGAGTTGTTCTCACTGACTTAAACACTGTTCACCACTGTTCACCTCTGTTTAACACTGGTTCCATTTCTTTCCTAAATGAAATAGTAACTTCTGGCGTGTGTGTGTAGCAAGCAGGAGAGGTCTTAAGGTTGTATCAACATACTTAGGTCATCTTTGTGAGACTATTAAGTGTCAATATACTCAACTCAAACAGACAGACACACGCACACTTGCACGCAATCATACACACACACACACACACACGCACTAATACCACAGTCATGTATCTCAACAAACACACACACACACACACGCGATCACGCACACGGTATAAATACACACTCGCTCACATACAGACATAGCAATAAGTACACACACACACACACACACATGCACACACAATCATACATATGTACACTTATACGCACAGATAAATACACACGACAATAACAATAAACACAAGATATAAACAATGAACGTAAGATCCTGTTTGTGTCTCTCTCTCTCTCTCTCTCTCTCTCTCTCTCTCTCTCCTTATTATCCCCTCTTTATGTTATCTTTATTCGTCGTATCTTTTATTTTGTGTTATTCGTATTCATGTTATTTTGTTATTCTATTTATATCATTTTTTGTTTGTTTTTTATTTCTGTTTTAGTTAATTTTATTTTTCATCTTTTTTTTATTGTTATTTTTTATATTTGTCTTTTGTTTTGTTTTTGTTTTTTCTTCATTTTTTCTCCGTATAATTGTATTTTTTCTTTTATTTTATATTATTAAATAAAAATAGCGTATCTATCTATAGCCTGATTCGTTGTTGCAGCCAAGTCAGATTATTACAGGTCACAAGGTCATGTCACAAATCTAGAGCGTCAAGTCAAGTCAAGTCAAGTCAAGTCAAGTCAAGTCAAGTCAAGTCAAGCCAAGTCAAGTCAAGTCAAGTCAAGTCAAGTCAAGCCAAGTCAAGTCAAGTCACACCACCAGAATTCAAATCAAGTTTCAAATCCACAAAAATAAGAACACGAGTTGGATTTCACCCCTTAAGACGTATTGATATAAGGCATATCTCAAATATCAAGATAAGCTTATATACTAAAACTGTATCTACACTTTACATTTAACTACCAAACTAAACAATGTACTGGAAACACTCTTCAACACTCAATGCCATAATATCCTGGTCACTGTGGGTATGATAAACACCCTTTGTGGCCTCTACTCTGTAATCATTTCTCCCGCTGCTGTTCGCGATAAAAATCAATTACATCCATAAAATTAATGTATATACCCACTAGTGTTTACCTATTAGTCTCCATCAATAGATGAATAAAATAGCAACTTCCATATAGATTAATGTATAGTGATAGTGAGTGCGTGTGTTAAATGGGGTTCAGTGCTATTAGGTACCTAGTGATAGTTCTAGTAGGTACCTAGTGACAGCCCTAATAGTCCCCAGTCCTAGTAGGTACCCAATCCCAACAGGCCTCAACCTATAATTAAATCCAATCACTAGCCATGGGACCTATTAGGACAAGTACCAATTAGGACTGTAGCCCATTTAATTAGTCGCCAAGGTAACAATGGAAAGATCAATGCAGGTGTAGCCTACCTGTAGATCGTTAACGCAACAGGTAACATGGTACTGTGTGTGTGTGTGTGTGTGTGTGTGTGTGTGTGTGTGTGTGTGTGTGTGTGTGTGTGTGCGCTTAAACATCTCACTCAGACATTGAAATACCGAAATACAGTAAAAATAAACCTTATTTTTACAGTAATTAAAGGCGATATTTTTTTTACACACCTGACTTACTTTAAAGATGTAAAACCATAATTGAGCGCTAGTTAATGACTCTCTTAGCTTAATCACCTGAGACCATAAGAGCACCAGATGCCATTAATTGATGTCTGTTAATGTTTATAAATGTATTAATAAATTCTCACCTACTGGATTAAACCTCTTTTACCCCCTCTGGCATGACGTGGGTATATCACTATCTCAACATCTGCCTGTCTGTCTGTCTATGTATTGAGATGTTTAGATTTAATGGTACCTAAGACGGAGTTGGGGTAGATTCGTGGATCTGTCTATCTGTCTTTCTGTCTGTCTGTCTGTCTGTCTGTGATTTCTTTATGTCAGATCTCTCTCTCTCTCTCTCTCTCTCTCTCTCTCTCTCTCTCTCTCTCTCTCTCTTAAATTAGACCTTCACACTCGGGGCTGCTGGCATGTACACTGCTGGTGAACGTGTGCAATAAACTAATCACACTAGCATCCTCCTGAAGGTACTACGTGTGCGCTGGTTACATACTAATTCCTGCAGTGGCTTGTGCTCACTCACAGGCGCTACGCTCCTTTACATACTAATTAAGACTCCATCACTTAGGAGCTGTTTAAAATGTGTTCCCGACTACTGGGCCCCTTTGCTTGGGATATAAATACAGTTACTAATTTAACCTGGCAGATAAAAAAAAAAAAAAAAAAAAAGAACTTGAGTTTTATTGTTATGTTTGTTGAGTCTAATGAGTCTATTTACCTGTCGTGGATAGACAGGTAAGTCGGTAATGTCAGGAGTTTAAGGAGTCTGTTTGGTTTTGGGGCTAGAAGAACGCACCTCGTAGACATGATACATACTTTTATTTAGCCATGAAAGAGCCATCAAAACACTGGTGTCTTATTACTAAGTTCCAACTCCGTGCATAAGACAAAAACACATTAAAAAAAAAAAAAAACACGCGTTTGTTGAGGTTAGTCCAGCCGACATTGACCACAAGACTCACACTAGTCGGAAATAACACTCAGACGACCGCTAGTTGGAGGTACACGCAGGTGCTATTTACATAAGTGGAGGGACACAGTCAGAGCTAGTGATGTGTTGTGGCCCTCAGGGAAGACAAAGAGTGTGTTACACTTATACGTGAGACTGATGACTTCCCTTACCCTCTACCGTTACTTTAATGGCCACTCAGAGAACTTGACTTACTGGCCACTCAGATAACTTGACTTATTGGCCATTCAGAGAACTTCACTTAATGGCCATTCAGAGAACTTCGGCTTACTGGCCACTCAGAGAACTTCACTTACTGGCCACTTAGAGAACTTCACTTATTGGCCAATCAGATAACTTGACTTATTGGCCATTCAGAGAACTTGACTTACTGGCCAATCAGAGAACTTGACTTACTGGCCACTCAGAGAACTTGACTCACTGGGCATAGATAACTTGACTTACGAGCCAATCAGAGATCTTGACTTACTGGCCAATCAGAGATCATTTGCAAGTTATCTCTGAGTTACACAAGGAGAGAAAGAGACATGGAAATCACCCCTCAACCCCACCACATTCCTCCCCATCACCCCATCTTCACACATCTCACCATCACCCCTCCTCCCCCATACCCTCCCCATCACCCCTCCTCCCCAACCCCCTCTCCATCTCCCCTTATCTCCCCCCCCTCAGCGTCACACAGTGTAAATGACCTGACCCCCCTTCCTCCCCCGCCCTCCCCCCAAGGCTCTACTTGTGAAATAATCTGATTTCCATGCGGCCCACTTTCCTAAATAAGGCTGGGCCACTCCCCACCCTCCTCTTTCCTCCTCCTCTTTTGATCTCTTCTGAATTTTGATCTGATGGGCGGGGCTTAAATGATGATTAATTCGTGACGTTGCAACAGATGGACGGAGGCTTCCATACGTCAAAGTTATGACGTCATAGCTCACGCACGGAGCCTGTATGACGTTATAATTACGACGTTATAGATGATGGTCGAGACTTTCATGACGTCATCGATACGAAATCATAGGAAATTTGTCGGGCTTCCATACGTCATAGTTGTGACGTCATAGCGGAGGTGACGCTGCTTCCATGGCGTCATAGTTTCATCGTCATAGCTGATTGGCGGAACTCCATGACGTCATAATTGCAACGTCAGAGCTGATGGGGGAGGTGGGGCCTCGGTGACGCCATAATTGCAGCATCATGAATGTGGTGAAGCGACCTGGTCTTCGATTTGTAATTGGACACTGCACTAATTGGCTTTAGGATGTGTACGTTAATTTGCCACGCTATATAAGGACGAACTTGTGTCTTTGTGTTGACTGTGTTGATGTGGAGAAGACCGACGACCACTCTCAGGACTGTGTCGGTGTCTGTTGATGAGGGCGGCGGCGTCCCAGAGACCGACAAAATTGAGGTGTTAAGACGCCAGCTAGAGAGGTCACACCTACCATGGCCTGAGACGTCAAGTGAAGGCCACAATGGGATTACCAAACCTTACACAATGATCGCTATATTGGTTGGATGTTTATGAACCCACACCTCCACTATTGCCTCACTCGTACCTTTATTAAGACGCGGGAAGAGTTAAGAGTTCAGGTAAATAAAACTTCAACCAAATTCTAAGCCGTATCAGGACGTCAACACACCTGGATGGGCGCCAGGTACACTCGTTCATCAGGACTAACTAATTTTTCGAAGGCAATAGACCCTGACCGAATCATAATCAGGCTAGGAGGAGAAGTGTGTGTGTGTGTGTGTGTGTGTGTGTGTGTGTGTGTGTGTGTGTGTGTGTGTGTGTGTGTGTGTGTGTGTGTGTGTGTGTGTGTGTGTGTGTGTGTGAGTGTGAGGTGTGTGTGTGTGTGTGTGTGTGTGTGTGTGTGTGTGTGTGTGTGTGTGTGTCCTACTTTATTCACCCTCTCCTGTTGACCTCTCATGTTTTCTTATGTGTTCTCATGGACCATACCTCATCACCACACTACACCTATTCTCACTTGTAAAATGGTTGCCGTAAAACACCAGCACTCTCTAGATTAATCTCTGATAGCTGTTAACCAGGAACTAGACCTTGAACAGCTTGAGGAACACGACCACTCACCATTCATGTTTATTTTCAATGAGGAATAAGCTTGAAGGATCCTTATTGAGTTGGCAACGATGAAAGAATAGATTTTTTTTTTGGCTATGAAAATTTGATGATAGTGGTTGTTGATTGTATATTATGGTAGGAGAGAGAAGGTGATGTAAGGTCTCTCTCTGTCTCTCCTCGCTAGATCTCTGTCTCTCTCTCTTTCAGACCCAACAGGTATCAGACCCAACATAATTCAGACCCATTAGATATCAAACCCAACATACGAGTATATCAGACCCAACAGATATCAGACCCTATAGATATCAGACCCAATAGATATCAAACTCTAAAGATATCAGACCCAAGAGATATCAGACCCTATAGATATCAGACTCTAAAGATATCAGACCCAATAGATATCAGACCCAATGAGACAGGAAAGTATAAATAAACCAAAGCAATCACTCTAGCGTCCAGATCCGGTCCCCAGCGCCTGCCTACTGACACATCCTGTTTGTTTATGGTCACTGGTCAATTAGGCGCCAAGAGCTACCAACCTGACCTGACCTGCCTAACCTAACACCTGCCCAAACCTAACCTGATCTACCTAACCTGACCTGCCCTAACCTGATCTGACCTACCTAACCTAATCTAACTTGACCTGGTTTGGCTTGACCTGACTTTACCTACCTGACCTGACCTGCTCTTACCTGACCTGACCTGACCTACTCTAACCTGACCTGACCTGACCTGCTCTAACCTGACCTCATCTGACCTAACCTAATCTAACTGACCTAACCTGACCTGGCCTAATCTAACTTAACCTGACCTAGCCTGGCGACCTGACAACCAAACACCTAACCTACAATAAATGGTTAAGGATGTTAGGTAAATTTAAGTTGGGTCTAATAAGACTGGGGTCTATTAGCACTGGGGTCTAATAGAACTGGAACATTAGGACTGGGGTCTATTAGAACTGGGGTCTATTAGAACTGGGTCTATGGACTGGGGTCTATTAGGACTGGGTCTATTAGGACTGGGGTCTATTAGGATTGAGTCCTGTTAGAACTGGGTCTATTAGAACTGGTCTGTTAGAACTGGGGTCTACTAGAACTGGGGTCCATTGGGACTGGGGTCTTTAGGACTGGGATCTCAATAGGACTGGGGTCTATGGGACTGGGGTCTATTAGGACTGGGGTCTATGGGACTGGGGTCTATAGGACTGGGTCCTAATAGAACTGGGATCACTGAAACTGGAACTATTGTGTCTTGGGGTGTGACTTAACACACACACCACACACACACACACACACACACACACACACACACACACACACACACACACACACACACACACACACACACACACACAAACAACCTTGAGAACCCGGAGGTGGTGATCAGGAGGGGGGGAGGTCCTCCTGGTGGATATGTGGCATCGGTCTTGTCCTATGTAAATTACCTTAGCTAATTACTGGGCACAGCAGCAAGGGCGACAACAGGGTACTGGGGAGGTGGGATGGGGTGGGGGAGGTTGGTGTGGAGGTAGTGGGAGGTTAGGGTGGAGTAATGGGAGGTAAGGTGGTGGTGGTGGAGAGGTTGGGATGCGAGGTGAGGGGAGGGTAGGTTGGGGTGAGTGGGAGGATAGGTGTTTATTGGGGAGGTTAGTAAGAGGAGAGGAGAAGACGAGAGAGAAGAGATAAGGAAAAGGGGGATAGGTGGATGACGGAGGAGAGGTACAAGAAAAGGTGGGAAAGGGAAAATGGAAGGAAAGAATCAGGGAAAATTAGGAAAACGAAGAGAGAAACGGTAGGATACGAGAAATAACGAAAACAATGATAAACAAGAAAAACAAAAATAACTCCAATATCCAATAAAAATCCGCCTGGAAATTCACACTTACTTAAGGTAGGAAAACCCATATGAAGGCCGAAGGTTACGAGTGAGAGAGAAACACACACACACACACACACACACACACACACACACACACACACACACACACACACACACACACACACACACACACACACACACACACACACACACACACACACACACACACACACACAGGGTCCAATAAGGACAAAGAAGGTCTAAAATCACCCCCTCCCCACCACACACACTAGAGCTGCCCTCTGTCACCTCTCCACACCCACAATTAATCTCGCTTACTTTGGACAACATTTGCATAAGTTGAGAGGGAATGAGAGGGAATGAGAGGGAAGAGAGGAAGGAGAGGGAGAGAGGAAGAGAGAGAGACACCAAGTTAGGCTCATATAAGCAGTGAGGCTCTTGGCTTACTCCTATACCATTTTATAAACACTAGATGGAGTCACTTTTATTTTGTCTTTGTTAATTTGTATGTTTGGTAGTGTGGTTTGTTGTGGTAGGTGGTTGTTGAAGTGTATTTTTGGTTGGGGATGTTGTTTGTGAGATGATGATGTGCTTGTCTGTCTGTCTGTGTGTATGTGTCTGTCTGTCTGTCTGTAAGAGCCAACACAGCTTATTTTGATAGCAAGATTCTAGCATGTTTTTGTGTTTAAAGCTATTTGTGAGTCTCTGTGTGTGTGTGTGTGTGTGTGTGTGTGTGTGTGTGTGCGTGTGTGTGTGTGTGTGTGTGGTCAGGCGCAAGTGATGATCTCCTCCTGATACCTAATAGTCATCAATTGCTGAGTGACTCCACCCCAACGGCAGGATGTAAGTCACGTGATGGGGTATTCCTACATCATTAACAGGCAGCACCCCTGATAGTGGACTGATTTTATCGCTGACTGTACAATAGTCAACACACGAGGTGGGATCCTAGCTTTCCTATTCGACTTGGATTCCAACTCAAGACCCTTGGTTAAGCGAGGAGAATCCGTACCATTGAGCTATGTTTAGTTACGTTTTAGAGTACATTACGCACGTTTTAGAGTACATTACGGCGAGAAAAAGTAAATCTATAAAGATTCAGCATGAGGCAGTAGAGAACCTTAATAGCATGGCGTAACAAGATCAACAAGAACTTGGGTTTACGTGAGGCGTGGAGGAGCTACACCTTTGCTTTACGAGTGTTTTAAGGGCCTGCCCGTCTGCGGGTGTTTTGAGCGTTACGACACTTGGGTGAGTTTTAAAGCTGTCTCTCGTTAATATCCACCTTGAAAAACAAAAGACTGACGCCCATTAGTCACAAAGGATTATAATTTTCACCCCTTTAAACTTACATAAATCTATAAAAAGATAAGTTATACAAAAAAGACGAGATAAAAGCCTTCATTAAATTAAAATTATCTCGAACTTGGTACCGAAGCAGGTTCACTGGGGGAGCCGGATCTAAGGTTTGAACTACGCTGTAAGATTCGTACCTTATCGTTAAACACGCACAGTGAACACACAGTTGTCTTGTTCAAATGAGTCATTTAGGCCGAATGGATACGGTAATGACCCTCTTGAGCGTTTCGGATCAGGGTTCACAGACCGCATATAGGATTCGGACTGGTTTGCTCTTCTTGGTTTTGGCTTCAGCTATATTTGGGCAATAGGATTTTTTTTTTTTTTGACTGAAGAAATCCTTCCTACTTTCCTCTCCATTGCACTCACCTAAGGTATATAACAGACACAGATTATAATAACAGTGGAATATAAAATAGTGGTGTGTGATAACAAGTATTAAGAATAGTCAAGGAAGGGTACAGACAGACAGAGAGAGAGACAGACAGACAGACAGAGACAGACAGACAGAGACAGACAGAGTAGGAGTGATAAGGTGAAATGGAGTTTGTCAAAGAGAGAGAGAGAAAAAGAGAGAGAGAGAGAGAGAGAGAGAGAGAGAGAGAGGGAGAGAGAGAGAGAGACATGCTAAGCGACATTCCCTTAGTTTTTTCTTTTTTTACCATAACAGAAAAAAACATAAGATAAAATGAATTATTTCCTTCCACAATCTCAAATCAATTTTTCTTTTTTTTTTTTTTTTACTTTCGTTCAACATTCTGATAAACGAGACACAATTGAACGCTAAACGACGTAAAACGAAATTGAACAAAGAAGTGAACACGAATGATTTATTGAACAATATGTCAGTTGAATATATATATATGATAATAACTACGGAATCTTCGGTATAGCTTATATGATTTTTATTTCGGTGCTTAGGTTATAATATATGTGATTTTATTTTGCTGTTTTCAAGTATAATATTGACAGTGTGTGTGTGTGTGTGTGTGTGGGTGTTACGTGGGTGATATATGTTGAGGAGATGTCAAAATTTGGCTTCTTGCTTTTCGTTTTAACTTAATAAGGTTCAGTGATAAGAGTGAAGTGAAATATGCTTTTGAGTGATAACCATCCGAAGATTCTGAGAATATATTGTACGATATTACACACACACACACACACACACACACACACACAAGACAATATATTCTCCATTGAAAAGTTTACACCATAATATATTTAATCATAGCGATAATTAAAGACAATTGATACTCTATTAAATACGATTCATTAAGAATATATACGCGCTTATTAACACTAATTAAAGTTATCAAGGGAGAATCTACATAAGCTATGACGGAGGAGGAAGGACGTGGTGTGGTCAGACTGTGGAAGACGGTCGACCTAACACTACACACACACACACACACACACACACACACACACACACACACACACACACACACACACACACACACACACATTTTTTTATAATTAATGAGTTTATATAAGAATTTTAATATAGATTCAATATTATTTTTTTTATAACAGGTGATGCTATACTTATACGAGTTATTATATAGTACACGGTGTAGATAAAGAGATTAATATAATGTGGATTTATAGCCAAGTAAATTTTATAGTGGTGTAAGTTGATGATCAGATGATAAGGTGAATCTGTGCCTTGAGGTTAACTGTAGTGAAGATAGTTTACTAACACTTCTCAGCTGAATAAAAACACCTGACGTTAGCTAAATGAAATATTAAAAGTGACGTCCTCTTAATAAAGGCATAACGTGGAAAGAATTATATAAAAAAAAAAATTATATCTTCAATCTGAGCTTAAATTAAAAACAAACATATCTCCTCAACTAAGCGTATTATTTGCGTTCGAAAGATAAATGTACACACGATTATTTTCTTTAGTTATGACCAATATAAACTTTTCCACCAGACTGCGTTCCTGCATATAGATGTAAAACCACATTATACACAAACAGATATCCATTACACAGTTTGCCGGCAGCCACAGAATCTTAATTTCCCACCAAGGTAAAGGCGGAGAAAGTCAAATACACACCTGGCACACACCTAGTAACTCTGGTAAAGTATTAAGGTGTAAAGGGCATACCTGATCCTCACCCCAGCTTCTTCACCGAGACAGTGACTAAAGGAGATGAAGCAACGGAGATGATGATGATGATGATGATGATGATGATGATGATGATGATGATGATGATGATGATGATGATGATGATGATGATGATGATATGATGATGATGATGATGATGATGATGATGATGATGATGATGATGATGATGATGATGATGATGATGATGATGATGATGATGATGATGATGATGATGATGATGATGATGATGATGATGATGATGATGATGATGATGATGATGATGATGATGATGATATAATAATAATAATAATAATAATAATAATAATAATATAATAATAATAATAATAATAATAACAATAATAATAATAATAATAATAATAATAATAATAATAATAATAATAATAATAATAATAATAATAATAATAATAATAATAATAAATAAAATAAATAAATAAATACCATACATTCCTTTTTTAGAATTGAATTTATTTACCATAGAAATCTTAGACCACAATTTAAAACCTAACCTAACCTAACCTAACCTAACCTAACTTAACTTCAGATGCCACAGAGGGTGAAGGTACTGAGAGGAGTCAAGGGTTTAATAAGGATAATGAATAACAATACACAGAGAGAAAGTGAAGATGGAAATGAGTGAGATAAGGAGGTTCAGGAGAGTCCCATCAGAGAGAGTCACTATCAGGAGAGTCGGCCATCAGGGAGAGTCGGCCATCAGAGTCGGCCATCAGAGAGTTGGCCATCAGAGAGTCGGCCATCAGAAGTCGGCCATCAGGAGAGTCGACCATCAGAGAGTCGGCCATCAGGGAGAGTCGGCCATCAAGGAGAGTCGGCCATCAGGAGAATCGCCCATCAGGAGAGTCGACATCAGGGGAGTCGGCCATCAGTAGAGATGTATGTAAGGCTGATGACGACTCGTGACTGTGAAGGTGAGTTGATCGAATTGACCCGTTGCTAATGGGCCCTCAGTTCTAGTGGTCCTTAGTTCTAATGGGCCCCAGTTCTAATGGGCCCCAGTTCTAATGGGTCCCAGTCTTAATGGGTCCCAGTCCTAATGGGTCCCAGTCCTAATGGGTCCCAGTCCTAATGGGTTCTAGTTCTTATAGGTTTCAATTCTAATGGGCCCAAGTCCTGACAGACCTTAGTGTTAGGGGGGCCCAGTCCTAACGCCCTTTAATTTAATGGGCCCCAACCCTATTTTTTGAGGGTCCCAGAACTAAACATCCCCAATCTTAATTATCAAGTTAATTTAGGGTTTGTTTCTTCCATAACTGAAGTGAAGATGAATGATGACATAATTGAATAGACACAGAAAGATGACGAGTTAATGATGAAAGTGGAGGTAGGTAGGTTAGTTAGGTAGGTTAGGTAGGTAGGTAGGTTAGGTAGGTAGGTTAGGTAGGTTGGGAGAGGAGGCAGGTAGGTAGGTCCCTTCCCCACTCCTCCACTACTCTCTTCTGTTCCTCCCTCCATTACTCCCTCCTCCCCACCACCACTATTCTACTCACCTCACCACCACCACCACCACCACCACCATCACCACCACACCACCACTACCACACACCCCACCTCCCTCCTCACACCTTGTTGTAAAAGATTCTCCCCACACGTCCCAGCTTCCTGGTATAGCCTGCAGGTTGCCTGTCGGTGTAGATTATACCCACACCCTGTCATCATCGCCTTAACATTTCTTCTCTACAAGGTACAAAGAATGTTCTATTTCAATACACGACACAGTTTTGGCTGAGTCAGGGTGGGTGGGGTGGGTGGGTTGGGGTTGGGTGTGTGTGTGGTGGGTGGGTGTGGGGTGGGTGGGTGGGGTGTGTGTGTGTGTGTGTGTGTAATATAAACATTCATAAAATCATAAGAAATATTTATGTTTCTTCAGTATATAATTCTGGTGGAGACAACTCGACATCCTCTTACATCAGCCAGGAGGCGCCCGGAGCACAGCCTGGTGGAGCCCTGAGCAAACCTGACGGTGGAGGACATGCTGGGAGCTTTTACGTACCTAATATACAAGTTGATATCCTGTTTCACTTATAAAGTAGGGTAGGAGAGGGATATACTAGCGTCCTTCAAGTCTTAACTTATACGAGTCAATCCAGTTTCACTTAAGTAGAAGAGTGAAACTAAGTATGGCGAAGACCTCCCAACCCTGACCTAACTCCAAGTGACCCTCGGGTTAGTATTTGCGTAGCGCTGGAGCGTTAATTGCCAGCGAGCACTTGAGGGTCAGCACCATAAGGAAGGTATTGCAGGTGGGTTGGGTGTGGCTCCTCATGCAAACTGAGTGTTATCGAGTTTTTAATTGTATTCCGCAACTGGGAGGTGGGTGAGTGGGTGGGTGGTTAGGTGGGTGTGAGTGGTTTGTGGAGGAGGGTGGGTGTGTGGGTGTTGTTGCCGTGGGTGTGGGAAAGGTGGAAGGGAAGCTAACAAATCACGTAACAAGTATCATTACTGTCTAAATACCTTGTAAGTGAAAGGCATTTAGGGATTGAGAGAACATTGCACGTCTTAATGTTGAGAAGAAGTTCACTGAATATTGAAACACATTTGACCTTATGTTCGATTATTATTGATGCCCAAACTGGAGTCTGTTATCCGGACAAGAGAAAACAAGTGATATAAAACCTTCCGGATATTCTAATGTAGGGTCACTTGTCCGTCGAAGTATAGATGAGTACAAGAGCTTAGAAGAAATCCTAATACGTCTTGATGGGGTTCCCGGAGCATCATATTGCGACACGTGAGCTCGGCGGCCAGGGCAAAAAATCTACCTGGAAGACATTCACGCGTCATAATGATCCCGTACAAGGTGTGGGTAACATGGACCAACTTGTCATGGAAATAAGAAAATAGTTTACAATCAAAGTATACTCTCAGTAGCCGACCGTCCCCCAGATGTAAACTCAACTACTGCCTGAAAGTACACCAGAGAGTAGCCGACTTGGTGAAACTTCCTCCTACTTACTATACACAAATACAACAATGACTCCGATCCCAGCGTCAAGAGAGAGATAATGTGTATGTGTTTCCAATGACCAGCTATAGTCCGGAAAGTTTTATATCACTCGTTCTCTCTTGTCCGGATAACAGACTCCAGTTTTGGCATCAATGATAATCGAACATGAGGGCAAATTTGTTTCAATATTCAGTGAACTTATTGTCAACATTACGAGAAGAGATGTTCACTAAATGCCTTCGACTTACAAGGTATTCAAACACCTTCCTTGAACAAGAGCGACGCCATCAGTAATGATACAAGTCGCGTCACAAATTACTGGCATTATCTCATGAACATCGGTTACTGTGTAAATACGATGGGTACAGAGCCGCTCAGAGTTCCCAATAGACGGTCGACAGAAACTGGGTGTAGCTGACGTGCCGTAGGCGGGTCAGTTCACGTGTTGTGGCGGTAAAACTACGGAACAGATAATGACGCTATTTAACGGTACTCATTCTAAGATGCTTGGTACTGTATACGGTATATATACTAATAAAAAAAATGTCTTTGTTTTGGTATTATTCGATCATCAAGACTTCCCAACACTACTCAAAAATATCCAATAACAGTGAGGTATCATAACGACAGTAAAAATAACACAACATACACTTGAGTTCCTCTTGATCACACTCAGAAAGGGATAAACTCTAGCATTTTACTCAAGCTTCTCTGTACATCTTCTTCGACCTTCAACATACGGGACTTTGCGGTGCCCTTGTGTGTCTAAAGTTTTTTTTCAGCCGCCTCCAGACTAGACAGACCCGACTATAGTACTCGCATCTCCCACTCTTTGTACTCAGTGGCGACAGGTGAGCATCCACGTGTCTAAGTCCCCACCTGTTTCTGTGGTAACTCTCAAGGCCGTCAGCTTGTTTACACCATGGGGGGAGTCCACGTGTTGCCTCCGACCCCACAACGAAGTGTTTTGCGTGAGCATATTGTATCCTGGAGACATATTGTAGCCTGTGAGAGGACATAATGTAACCGGGAGAGGACGTTGGTCATTTTCGGCCTGGAGAGACGATAAATAACCTGTGATGACCTCTAATAGCTCTAAATGACCCCCTGAATTATGATAAACGATCCTGGAAGTTAGGTCAATCACCATCATCAAGAACCTGCCTCTCTGTGGGGCTATTGGCACGTGAGATTGACCCTTATCCACAGTTGAGTGAGACAGTGACGATAAGGAACGAGATGGTAGTTAGGGGATTATGATTCATATAAGCCATTTGTCTTAGTAGTAATCTAGTAGAGCACATTGTATTGGGTATTCAATATGGCGTAGTCTTGTGCGCATCTTGTAAGTCAATTGTTCTTGTACCAGTTATGTGTGTATGTTGTTAGTGATGTGTTTAGTGTACAAATATGGATCCCAACGTGTTTTTAGACAATGACTCATTATTTTCTGTTGTTTTAATTGATTACGATTCGTTTGTGTTGTGTTTACTTATTTGTATCAGCTCCTTGTGTCATCTGTCATTGATTAGTTTAGTTGTTTAGTTTATAAGACGACCACTACTAGTCTCTCGATGTATCCTATCACTCCTATAGCTGGCATCTATTATAAACATCCCAACACAAATACATTTACCAGTAGTTCTGCATACATTTTCAGAGTGCATTCTAACAGTAATGTATTTTTTAGTTTGTTGTTTAGTTCACAAGAGAGACAAAATTTGTATGCGCATTTCATCAGTCACAAGGCTTCAGGAAGGTCTAAGGTGAGGGGATTACCTAAGCTCAACCTGTGTGGCCATTTGTTTACATCTTCACCTGTGTATTCGTTCGCGGGGCCAACGACTTGTGTGGTCACTGCGCTTATGTAGTTTACCTGAGGCAGTACTGAGAGGCTGTCGTGTGGAGGAAGGGGATGCTGCTGGTTTGCTTACACGAGAATTATATATCATCTTGTAGTTTGTTATTAGAATGTGTTGTAGTTTATAATTGTATAGTATGCAAATGAAGGGCGATTGTGTGAGGTATATTATATGTTGGGCTGGCTCTCTCTATTACCATTAACTAACTTTCCCAGGTGAAGAGTAAAAACCCACAAGACATTTATTTTTAAAGGTGGTAAAAATAGGTTTACCAACACTTTTCTTTAACCTACACCGACCGACCGACTGACTGGCCGACCGACTGACTGGCCGACCGACTGACAGGCTGATAGACAAGGCAGGTTAAAACGAAAAGAAAATGGCGAGACCCACACTTGTCAAGATTACACGGGAGATTGAGAACAAACTCAACCACCACTTCTATGTCCTTTCTAATTTCAAGTCGTGAATGTATTTCAGTGTCACTTTCAATTCAGATTTTTTTTATAAAGTCATTTGAATTTTTGGGGGATTAATTTCATCTCTTTGTGTCTATAAGAACTTCAAAATCAGTTTCCCATTCTCTTACTGTCGGCTATTTAGTGTTTTTAATGTTTTCTTGTGTTTAGAATTTAATATATTTTTTCTGGTTTAGATAAAATTTCTAAACTTTTTCTCAGTTTCAAAATGAATGTCACATGAAGTGATTTTAATTTCACATTTTAAATTTTTTTTTAAGGTAATTCAGTTTCTAGCTTACTTTTTTATCAGGAACTCGAAAGATAACCAATTTAAAGAATACTTATTTCAATGTCTTAATCTTTCATTTCAATTCAAATCTTATGATGACATATCCGGCCTCTTGAGATTACAACTTTTTAGATTACTTTCCCAATTACTTTCCCAAATACTTTCTCAATCACTTTCTAAATTACTTTCATGTAAGAGAATAAGATTTGGCGACCCACTTATTCACGCCAGAGATTATTTTACGTATTTTATGTGTTTTTTTGTTTTTTCATCATCACAGTTTCCAATTATTGTGATGGTTCATTTCTTCTCAGTCGTCGATCATTCAGAGCGAGAAACTACCGAGGTAATAATTTGCGTAATTATTGAGGTGAGGACGGTGGTGTGTGACGTAGTTATATAATTATATTCTCTCTCTTAAACACCAGTGGAATTCCTAAAATTTACTTACCTACATTTCTTTAATTTCTATATATATTTTTGGGTGGATTACAGTCAAACACATATATATTTTGAACGTTCTTCTCCCCCCCCCTTCCATAGGTAATTCATACGAGAATATCCATAGAGGCATCCACCACGCCCTGGTTTTTTCACTATACTTCTTGAATACCAACTGTAGCTCTTGACTATGGGATACCTTACTCTCCATGGCTCATCAATACTTCCCTATATGTACGCAGAGGTTCATAGTATTTCTGTATGATACCTAAAGATACATGAAACACTAAAACCTTAACTAACTTATGACTGAATTCCCAAGACTATGAACCCTGTTTCAAAGTTTAACGAGGTGAAACAACTAAATAAAATCTTGGTGTAAACTGTAAGTCACTTTACTGAAAACAATATTATTATAACCTTTTGTTCTTCATAAAGTTTCAATTCCCCTTTAATCCAAAGTTTAGGTACCCATTCACAGTTGGGTTGACTGGGGTGATGGGGTGGGGTGGGGGGAAGGGGGGAGTCGTAAACGCGAGTCAACCACCCTTAGGAGAGGAAGCAAGCAGTAATTATTGACCCGGCGTACCCGGTAACAACTCACTTTAATATATCAACTATTTATTTGTCACTGAACACACACACACAGCCGTTTGTTTTACAGCCACCTCTTTGATTATTACGAATTAAATAGATTAGTCAGAAAATATTGCCTTCACCACCATTACGAGATGAGGCACCAACTGAAATCTTCCTAATGTTGGCTTTATGGAGTTAAATATAAGTTACACATAGCTCTTGGTGTTCTCTCTGGATTCAGTATTTATTTCCTCACCTGCCAGGGACCACAACTCACATTTAATCTACCTCAATGGGAATAGAAAATTATCCAAAGTCAATTATTTTTCACCGGCATTTTTTTTATATTATTTGATAATGGCAGAGATAAAGAAGCCTCCAGTTATTTCCTGTTACATTAAAATTGATGATTGATTAAATTATCCACACACGTCTTCTTGAAGCCCTTGTGTGATATTTCAACAAATCATTCTTGAAGATGTCATTGACAGTAGTTTCATTCATCTATAAAATCTTTTATTACTTCCTGACTCTTCCTCCGACACTCATAATAAAAATGGCTGTCTCACAACATTCCACTCAATATTAAGTAAGTTTTGCCTCAGAGTAACAATCCACAGACCATAATTCCACTTTCTTATACCCGACACTCAAAACACCCGCTCTTATCCACTTACCTGATATTAAGTGCAAAGAAACATAACTGTAGACATCTCAATGACCGCCACATTGCCTCACGGTTAAAATAACAACGAAATTCTCACAAGTCTCCGTTATATCGGTCTGCCAAACGCTGGGTCAATCTAAGGGCTTATGAGGGTAACAGTCTTTGGCAAATGAAGGTGAAAATAACATCAGATATAACCAATCGTCACGGCTTTTATTTCGGCTTTGTTTCGGCTTTTGTTTCGACTTTTGTTTCGACTTTTGTTCCACATAGAAAAAATAACGCCGTAGATGGAACAATTTGGAGCATTATCACATATACCTTGAGTTTCTTCATATCATTGTACTCTCCATCGGTATGGATGAGTACTGAGCCGAGGAGAGTACTGAGCCGAGGAGAAGTACCGAGCTGAGGAGGAGTACTGAGCCGAGGAGCTGAGTCACGTCTTACAATACCTGAGTGTCCAAGTGGCATAATACCCTCTGAATTATACACTTGTTGCGTGATCATATCTTCTCCTTTTTATACAAGCTTAAATAAAGGAGCGAGACAAGACCCAAAGATTTCTACATGAAACTCCGGGTGACTTTAGACTATAAGCTTTTAACATTCATGGGTTGATGTTCAGTGTCGTGGGTTGTTGTTCAGTGTCGTGGGTTGTTGTTCAGTGTCGTGGGTTGTTGTTCAGTGTCATGGGTCAAATTTGTCCATCATCTGCAAGAAAAAAAAACCCTAGTTTATTTTTTCCAATAAACCAGACGAAATACTGATTAAAAATGTACTCCACAAAATTCCCCTAAAATTGAATAAAATCCCCCAAAATACCCTAAAATTCCCCCCCCCTCTCCCCTTAGACGATCTAGAATTAAAAACCCAAGTAGAGGAATAAATTTCTAAACTGTTTTCTACCTCATTGAAAAGCATAAAAAGAAAAGAACTTCACCTAAACTCACCACAGTAAAAGTCAGGACGGGATTTTCTTCAAGAGGAATAATCGTTGTTTTGTGTGTTTCTCCCCGACGATAAAAAAGATTCCGTGTTTTTCTGGCCTTTTGGTGTGGGATATTTAAATGGCTTTCTGCTCACAGTAATCTGGATCTGTCGTGACAATAATAAATATTTCTCGACTGAATGCAGGGGAAGTAGTATAGGAATTATAGATCAGTAGATAGGAGGTGGTGTGAGGAGAGAGGGTGTGTGGGGTGGGGGTGTGGGTGGGGGTGTGGGTGGGGTGTGGGTGGGGTGTGTGGGTGGGGTGTGGAGTGGGGTGGGGTGTGGGGGGTGTGGGTGGGGGTGGGAGTGGGGGTGTGGGTGGGGTGGGGTGGGGGGGGGGGGTGGGGAGAAATAGGAGTAGAGTAGAGAGTCATTGGGATGGTATAAATGGGAGGGGGGAGAGGATAGAATGGGAATGGGGAGAGGAGAAGATAGGGTGTGAAAGGTGGGGAGATAATAGAGATGATGGGGAGAGAGTTATATGATGTGGGGTGAGGAGGAAAATTAACGTGAAGATGGGGAGAGAGAAAGAGGGAGAGAGAAAGAGATGAGAGGTGGGGATGGGAGAATGGAACAAGGGAGGAAGGGTAGAGGAAAAGAGTAGAGGAGGTAGGGAGAGGGTGGCTGAGGAATGGTGGGGAGGAAGAGGCAAGGGAGGAAGAAGTGGCTTGGGGAGGAAGGGGTAGAGGAAGGAGGAAGAGGGAGGAAGGGAAAGGGAAGGGAAGGGGAGAAGGGAAGGGAGAAGAGGGCAAAAGAAAGAAGGTGTTGCTGGGAGTCACGTTTGGTTTCCTTGTGTGTGAGGTAGAACACAAGGGTTCGAAACTGCAAGTCAGGCGTGAGGTGATTCGAACTTCCTGCCACCACCCTCCCTCCCTCTCTCCCCCCCCTCTCTCTCTCTCTCTCTCTCCTAGGCAAAATTCAACCAGATTCTTCTTTATTTCCTTTAGTATTTCCTCTTCATCATCTCTTTATTCCATCATCATCATTATCATCTTCTCACTTTATTATATTTTTTCCCTTATTCCGGATACCATTTACAAGGAGGTAGAGGTTAAAAAAAACTTATAGAAAGCTACCAGTGTGTGTCGCTTGAGTAGCCAGGAGTACAGACGCTCTCCTGACTGACTGACTGACTGACAGCCTCACACACGCTATCACCTCTTGGAAACACATAAAGTTGATTACATTTTAGTCAGGTAGTGCATGATTGCCTTGTGAGAATGGTCATCTCTCTCTCTCTCTCTCTCTCTCTCTCTCTCTCTCTCTCTCTCTCTCTCTCTCTCTATATACGATTTTTGTGACTAATGTAATAATGTTGTTAACTTGTTTTAGTGTGTGTGTTGTGTGTGTGTGTGTGTTGTGTGTGTGTGTATTTCTCAAAGCATGAATTAAAATAAGGCTGCACGCTTCCCAGGATACCCACACCCACACACACTTCACAGACCACACCCACACACGTTACAGACCACACCCACACACATACAGACCCACATCACACGTTACACCACCCACACCCCTTCACAGACCACACCCACACACTTAAGAGGCCACGCCGAACACACTTAAGAGGCCACGCCGAACACACTTAAGAGGCCACACCCACACACTTCACAGACCACACCCACACACTTCACAGACCACACCCACACACTTCACAGACCACACCCACACATTTTACCTGCCACGCCCACACCTTTTAAGAGCTCCCCTGCACAATGTTATCACGGACAACGTTTTACTCCCCTTCAATAAAATTTCTCAAGTGAAACGTTCTCAGTTTTTTTCTCCATATTTTTTCTTCATCTTACCACCCGATTATTTCTCACACTTCCCATTATCCTTTTTTTATCATCTATGTTCCTATTCTTCTCTTCTATATGGGGATAATTATGGTTCTCACCTTTATCTTTCTAGTTCTCCTTCTTCCCCATGGCCTCCTCTGACCTCCTTTGGCCCTCAAGGATAACATACTAGAGAATTATGGATGATTGAGGAGTCATTTATCAACCCGTGGTGCAGTGATACATATTGAGGACGCACAGTATATATATCTCTCTCTGAAGCACTACAGTCAATGCGGCTCCCGGTAATGTTATCTTAGTTATCCTGGTAAGTATAACTGGTCGCCTGGAGATAAGGTCAATATCATCAGGAATTGAGGCTTTATTCAAACAGCTCAGCGCATTAGACTCACTCAAGGTCCATCATCTTCAGGAGTCTTGTGAGAATATAAAATGAGTCTCTATAGCACGTTCAGAAACACAACTTATTAAATGAGTCTCTTTAGCACGTTTAATAACTTTTCCCAACATATACTCTGGACTTTGTAGCGGGTTATTATACCTTACTATTACACTAAGTATTTCCTTATTATATACCGTATAATATCTAGTTATTCTCAGAAGCTATAGTACTAATATAACCCACATATAGATAACAACCATTTAGTAATACCAATTATCCATCTCTAATTGCCTTCTGTGTTATATCGTGGGTAATACGTCTATGAAATCCGTGTGCGACCTATATCACCTGTCTCTCCTGTACGCTTGGTTAGGTTAAGTTTCTTCATAAATAATTTTTACATTAGTGGTGTAGATGTTTATTTTTCCTGGGTCCAAATAATTCACACCTCAACTATAAAACGTAAAGGGAATAATATTTGTTGTCTTATTTTTATCTTATTTAAACAACGAAAATACGTAATAAGATAAATAATAAAAATAAAGTGGTTAGTCAGAGAAAAAATTATTCATAAATCAGGGAAATTTATGTTAATTTTCCCTAAACGATATATATATTTTTTTTTTACTATTATTCCGTTTAATAATATACTGGTGATAGTCTTCAACAACACGGGAATATAATCCAGCGTTTTTTTAGGTTTCATCACAACAAAATATTATATATCAACCAAATCTAATCAATGTGTCCTAAAAATATCTTCTCTTTTATGATACTAAATTCAGTCTCAACAAACTACTCCCTAAACTACTACAAAAGTCTAAAAAAAAAAAAAATAAATAAATAAAAAATAAAAATAAAAAAAATAAATAAATAAAAAAATATAAAAAATACATAAATAAAAAACAATCTCTTTTACGTATCCAAGTCTTCCAATAAATCCGTAAAACTGTTTGAATATTCTCCTACCTGTATCTCTCTCTCTCTCTCTCTCTCTCTCTTTCTTTACCTGCTCTGTCTCCGCCCTTCAATACATCACTCTGGCAATGGTTAACAAACTCGTTCTTGAGGAGAGATTTTATACCTCTCTTCTCCCCGGCTTCGTTCTTCTCCCTTCACAATCTCTGGCCTCCATCTATACTTCGGTGCCCTCCCTGTCTCCCTGGATCCCTCCCTCCCTCCCTCTGATATATGGACATAATCTGAAATACAGTCTCCTCCCTTTTTACAGAATCCATTGCTTCAGTTCATCCTCTCACGGGAAGAAAAAAATAACTTTCTAACTTGAATTTTATTTCCTTCTTTATCCATAATTCTGCTTTATGTCTAATTTATTTTTTTATTTTTTATTTTCTATTTCTTCATATATCACTTAAACTATCATAAATGTTCATCTTTGGGTCTTATAATATCATTTGTTTCTCTTTGTTCAATAATTTTGGTTAGGTTAGGTTAAGTTTCTTCATTAAATTACACTGAAATGTTCATAAAAAGTTCATCCATGTTACAGTAGTTTACATTCCTTTCTTTATTTTCCTTCGTTTCAAATTTCTGTTTATCTTTCCTTGTGTCTGTGTCCGCATTCTCCTAATTTTCCTGCAATTATCAGTCTTATTGTCCTCTTTTAAATCATTAGTAAATAATATATTTTTTTTAAACCTAATTTCCAATATTCTTTTAATTCCAATTTCCTCTAATTATTTCTTTATCCCAATTTCCTATATTTCCCCAATTTCAGTCATCTTTACATTTCCAATTCCTTTTTATTTCCTTATTTTAACATATTCCCTATATCATTTTTCCCTTTTCATTATATCTATTCCCTCTTCTTTCTCTCAATCTCTGTTTTTGCTAATTCTCTCTTTCAGTCTATATCCGTTTCCTGTCTTTTCTCATTCTTAATTCCAACTATTAATCCATATATGGCCTTATTCCCGCCTTTAGTTAGATTTGTTTCTTCTTCTTTGTCTTTATCTGAGTTTCTCCATTCCCTCTATTTCGGTCCACATCCTAAAAATCGCTTCATTTCTCGTCTATTTCGCCTCTTGTCTAAATCCCATTAAAAGTAAGTCACCCCAACACACACTCAATCTTAACTGGTTTTGATCATCGTTTCGTGTCACGTTTCTCCTCTCATCCTTCTTCTTCTTGTCTCACTCTATCTCTATCTTCCATCCTTCGCTATTTTAATCTAACAGCGGATCATTCCTTCCATTCACCGTCTCAAGTTTATATGTGATTTTTCTCCCCTCAAATTTCTTCTCTTGTGTTATCCTTTATCACTCACTCACTCTCCACTTTCCTTCGTTTTCTTATCTGTAGGTGAAATAATTGGCATTCCCGCACCGCAAGTGAGTAGTCTAGGGTTCGATCCCCATTCTAGATATTCTAACACATCTAATCTGCTTTTCAATGTCTTCTAATACTTTCTAATATTCCAAAAAAAAAAATCAGTGTTAATAAATTCTATGACATTCTAAATACAAATCGGTCACTTCACTTTATTCAATCACTTTCTTAACACTTCAAACTGGATATTATTTATTATCGCCACCTACGGTTATTCCCCCGTACATTATTATACTTTATCATACTTATATCGTTTTGGACTTCATACTACGACCGACGAAGGTATTAAGTAAACAACGTTGGTCTGGTTAGTACTAGGATGAGTGACCACTGAGGCTCTGTCATCTCTCTATGATCAAATCGACTTAATATTAAGTCTTATTATTAACACTACGCTCGCTTCTCTAGTATAGATTTCTACAGTAATTTAACCTTTATTTCATTAGTTTTAACTTTATCCTATACGTATAAAGTTATTAAACCTATTAGTATATTTTTAATGCTTATTTTCATCTCTGTGTCTGTTGGTCTCTGTTTACACATTGATAAAACAGCCTCGATGGATCCAGTTGTCTGTGGCTATCTGTTGTTGATCCTCAGGTGCACGAGTCTCGGGTAATGGATCAATATTCACCCACAGTGTTTGGTAGTTATCTGATATTGTTTTTTCTCGGTAACATATCTTAATACCTTTGTTATTTGTCTTCTCGTATTATCACTTTAGTTGTCAAGAAAAATAAAACTAAAATTATATTGTTTTTCCTTACGTTTTACAATTTTTTCTTGGTCTTGCTGATATTAGATTAATTTCTTATGTTTTTTCAAGGGAATTATATCCTAACTGGTCCTTGCCTGCCTTCACTCACCGTCCACACACACACACACACACACACACACACACAGGCAACATTATTTTATTTTCTCTTCGTTCTGTCGAGTTTTACCATCAAAATTAATCTCAGACGCACCCAGCACCTCAATGCCCCTTATACTGAACAATATACCCGTCTTGCATCATTTGTGCATATCATTATTGCATTTCGCACACCCATTTTACGGTTATAAACAGAGTGATAGCGTGTGCTTTACATGTTCCTCGCCCACGACACCCGGGCCATATGTGCCTAAGATGAAGAGACTTTAACTGCCAGACCCATAACAAGACTCTCGAAGTCCTTGAGGCGTGGCCATCCAGGTGGACTCTGAGTCTAGTAGGTAAACTTACTCATCCCACGCTGGTCACGACACAACTCCCAATGAATCTCTGTCCGCGGGTGTTAGGGCCTTGGACCCCTGATCTTAAAAGACCCATCGTGGTGGTGCTTGAAGATGATTCACAGACCTGGACGTTACTTTTACAGTATTATTAACTGGTCAAAGTTCCTCGGCTTCTGTACTTTAGCAAAGGATGTTTTGGGATAACTTAAAAGATGGAGAAGTTTTTGAAGAATTTTAACGATATATTTTTGTACTATCGAGGCAGCCTTCGTCCAATCCTTGACCTCTGGACAGATTCAAGGACCGTTTGTTGGTGAGTCAGATGTGAAATTTTGTTGAAGGGATGACAAATTCACCTTGGCCTAAGTACCACATTTAAGGCTAACTAGAGGCGAGGGCAGAGAGCTTGGAGGCTGTCTCAAGGCTGTCTGAGTCTTTCTAGCCTTTGAACTCCATCAAGAAAATAATTTTAGATATAAAACATCAAGTCTATAGTTTCTTTAAAACCTCCTCGACCAACTCACGCAGCAGACGGTGGCTGGTGTGCTGCTCACGTCCCACTGCCACCATAAACAGTAGTTAACAGTGACAGCTTCGCCTCCCGACGCAAGAATAAGAGTTCTCTGCTTCGACACACATCAACATGGCTGCTGGATTCCACAGACATATTTTCTTTTACGTTTTTATTTTTATTTTGTTTTGTTTGTTATCTTTTGTTTATTGTGACGTTAATTACAGGTACCCAATAATTCACCCGATAACTATAAAAAGGAATTAAATCGAATGATAACCGATAAAAGGACGTATTGATAATAATGTTCTGTTTGAGTGAACGTGAGTCCCATAGAGAAAATGTCGACACAACACACTGTATACTGAGCCATCGGTACACAAGGAGGCAGCCTGGCCGGTACTCACTCGACCGCCTTCACTTCCCCAACTTGGAAACTTAGGTACCCATTTACAGCTGGGAGAACTAGGAGCGCCCGGGAATCGAACCACCGATACCTAGAACATGAGGCGAGTGCTGTATCCAACTAAACTCAATATATCACATACTAAGTTAAATATAAACGGCCCCAATAAAAGATATTTACTTTGAAAAAAAATAAAAAAAATCAACTACTGGTCTGACACTTCTTCAACGATACTTCCAACCTCATTAGATGTTTTAAGTGGTATTTACTCTTGTGCGATGTTATTATTATTATTATTATTATTATTATTATTATTATTATTATTATTATTATTATATACTTTTGTGGATAATTTTGAGATATCTGGTAAAAAAAATATATTTGCATAAAGTCACAGGAAAGTAAAGAACAAACATATCTATTGACACACGCACACGCACAGACACACGCACACAGACACACACACACGCACACACATGCGCACACAATATTTTCTGACATTTTATAACCAAAAAAACATCAGTAGGAGCTACGACTTTTTACTCCTTAGGTTGAAGAGGATAAATGTACCGTATTATGTCCTTCTATTGACCGGGTACTGGGCTGATCACACCTCTATCACGCCCGCACGCTTACGCCCATCATGCCTATCACGCCCACACGTCCATCATGCCTATTTTTTCACTGTGCCTACACGCCTAAATAGATGAAACTTCACCATTGTGTTTATACTATAATTTAACTTACTTGTTTATCATACATACACGTCCACGACCACGCCCATACAGTAGTCTCCGTCTCTCTCACACCTCCCTCTAGACTCTAGACTACGTTTGCACGCCCACCACGCCACAAGGACCACACGCCCACCACGCCCAATCTCTCAGCCAGAGCCAACACCCTCCCTGTCTCCTTCCTTCAGAATATTCCGTTAGAAAAGTTTGTCTGTCAAGGATTCTGGGGAGATATTGTCACACACACACACACACACACACACACACACACATGGTCCTCCCCTTGACACACATGTTGATCAAGATGGATAACTAGAAACAAACACAGTTCCCACGAGAGAGTTGAGGAAGAATGTAATGATGATCTTGGTGAGCAGTAACCCAGAGAGAGTCACATATTTAGGGGGCCCTCACGTCTCTCCCACCTTCACCGACCACCTCTCTAATGCCCTTCAACCCCCCCCCACCCACCATTGGCCGGACGAGGCAAGAAGATGATACAAAATTCTACTGCAGACCTTCTCTGATATGTTCCTTGATCTCAAAATTCACCGTAACAACAGTTCTGGACTACCTTACGTTACCTGTGATAAGCCTAACTCACAAGAAGAACAATACCATCCCGAAATTACCTTAACACACCAAGGACAAACTCCAGCCTATAGATGTATTACGTTTCCTGGCCTTTAAAACCCAAGTGGGATGCAGCCATACACAAATATCAACAGACATAACAGAGCCCTGACGCACCACAAAGACTGTCTTTATCGAACTCCTGTCAGACATATGGAAAGAAATTCTCACAGCTAGTAACATCCTGGCAGGTTTAGAAGGCACAGGAATTTACCACCTTGACTTGACTTGCTGCTTGGATCATCAACAGTCAGTCTTGAGTGATGCATCCCCTTGTAGATATTCGTCTTTGTAGGAAAAAATCTCTCATAATGTTGTGTTGAAGACATCATTGACTCATAACCGGTTTGTTTTCTATTCTATAAGTTGTCTCTTGTAGGATCCAAGACCTTCTGAACTTTATTGAGATCTTGACACATGAAGAACAAAGATTTCGATGATGTTCACCCCTTGAGAAAGATGATTTAACCCCCTGAAGACGATGACTTAACCCTTTTAGGACGATAATTTAACCCCTTGAGTGTAGTGTAGTGTAGTGTAGTGTAGTGTAGTGTGGTGTAGTGTAATAAAAGGTGTGATCTTATGAACAATAAATATGAAAAAAAAAAAAATTAAGCAAGATTATGTTTGTTAAAGTTGTTTAAGATAGCACACTACCCCATAAGATATCACCTTAACAACACCCGTCTTTAAGAGCTTCCATTACGTTAGGTCATACACTAATCATCATCAGTAAACATTGAGAGAAAGTAGATGCATTTCTTTGAGTATAAAACAAACATTTTATTCTGAGATTTACTATTAACGTAACTAACATGGCACTAATAGCCTATGCTAGTCTGGTTAACAAATAGCCTAACTAACCAAACCACTAGAATACTTAACTAAAAAAAAAACCCAGTTTATTTTTACTATTTATGCTTTATTTTTATTTTAACTACTAATTTCCTCAATCATATTAATATTTTTAATCATCTCAATCAATTTCTTCATTTATCTTAACTCCCATACGTATTTATTTATATATTTAGTGTCTATTAAATATCTTCGTTTCCTTATTGAGAATCGTATTATATAAACACTCGTATATTATGGATCAAAGACGTTGTATTAGACCAGAGTAAAGCAACGATAATCTGTATTGACTTACCCCAGAGAACCTACTTGAAGCCTTTACTATTAAATTGAACGCAACATCACAAGACCGTATGGGAAATATTTGTGCATCCACGAAGAGAGAGAGAGAGAGAGAGAGAGAGAGAGAGAGAGAGAGAGAGAGAGAGAGAGAGAGAGAGAGAGAGAGACACAGACAGACAGACACAACCCGAAAGAGAGAGAGAGAGACAAAGATAGAGACAGGGACAGACAGAAAGAGAGAAAGATAGAGACAGGGACAGAGAGAAAGAGAGAAAGATAGAGACAGGGAGAAACAGAAAGAGAGAAAGATAGAGACAGGGACAGACAGAAAGAAAGAAAGATAGAGACAAGAGACAGACAGAGAGAGACAGACAAGAGACAGACAGAGAGCACCAACACCCACCATAACAACACAAGCTACCACCACCATCACCACCTGTCCGATGTAACTCTCGTCTCTCATGAATATCAAACACTGACCCTCTTATAAACTGACCAATTTATAGAAGGTCATTTTCTTATAGTTGCTATACGAGGCACTTGGACCAGAGCAGAACAGCCGGGAGTCGAACCATGGGCCTCCTTACCTTACTGTGTGATATTCATGGCTGATTTGTGAGGTATTGAGAGGTGGTTTAGTATGTGTGTGTGTGTGTGTGTGTGTGTGTGTGTGTGTGTGTGTGTGTGTGTGTGTGTTTTGTGGGTGGTGTGTATGTGTGTGTGTGTGTGGTAGTGTGGTTTATTTGTTTGTCTCTCTATCTCTATCTCTCTCATTATAGTAGAATGTCTCTGACCTGATTGTACAAATATATACAAATCTTTAGTTAGACGACACACATTTTTTTTTTTTATTTATTTACACTTACATTTAGATATCATAGGTAGATAAATCTTTATGAGTCTGTAGTACCACAATAATGTTTAACACACACACACTCACAAACACACACACACACACACACACACACACACACACACACACACACACACACACACACATTTAAAAAGTGAAAGTGATGGGTGTGAGGCGTTGTTTAGGTGAATACATGGTTGGTGTGTGTGTGTGTGTGTGTGTGTGTGTGTGTGTGTGTGTGTGTGTGTAGTCAGAGAAGCACACGATTTAAATGCTTGCTTGACCCGAGACACTCACCTCCCACACACACACATACACACAATAATTTAATGTTATATGTTAAATTAGAGCTAGGACTACCTCCCCTTATGATAACTCTGATCGGTAGTAGCAGAATGTGTTAATGTAATTTTGATCGAGGTTAAAAATGTTAAGGGAACTATGATATATTATGTTAGTGTTATTAATGAACTTTTAGCCATGTTAGAGTGATGGGAAATAAAACCTGTTGATACACCAGTCACCATTACACGCCCCCCACTCCCCACCCCTACACGTCATATTAATTATAAAAACACTACACTCGGCTCCGTTGCTCTAACCATGCCTGGGTCAGTCGCGCGGGATGAACAACCGTTACCCCCTGAGTCCATCTCTCACCTGCCACGTACAGATCAAGGAGAGAGGGAAAATATATAATATAAAGAAGAAATTGGCCAGGGGTTGCGACGCCCTCATGAAAATTGCACATACACGCCCACTTCGTGCACTACATTGTTACAACCCGCACAAAAATATTACCGGGAACGATTTTTTTTTTCTTCTTCATTCTTTCCACTCACTTTTACTCAACAGTGATAGATAAGACCTCAACAGCTGTGATCAATTATGCAAGTTTTATTACTACTAGCACCAAAATGCTAAATAAAGCTATTAAATCAATTCGTCTATAATTTATACTATTGCTTGTTACTATACTTTATTGTTTTTCCTGTAACTATGCTAAAAAAAACACAAACAATAATAGTATAATAGTGATGAGCCCCAGAAAAACAGGGTGTGTTCAGTCTCCTGCATATTAAGTGTGACCGAAAGTAATATTGTCGTCCTTGACTACTTTTCCTTACTTAAGAATCTGGGTGCGTCTCTCTCTCTATGTCTGTCTGTCTCTCTATCTCTCTCTCTCTCTCACAACCTATACTGGATTATTCAAGGAGCGACCATTAGAAATACCCTAGATCAGCTCAGTGATTCAGATTCAACGATGTACACTAAGATGATTCACTTCATCTAAATAAATCAGGTGCTTCCCCCCTCAGAAGATTCACAGAGAACCTAAATGAATCAGGTGAACAAGGTGATTTACTTACTCACTTGGGTGGCTCAGAGACTAAATCTATCCTGTGTTCTATATTGTTCACCTTGTTCATCTTGTTCATCTCAGTAAGGAGGAACATCTGTAGGAGGTCATCGTCTTACTTTACAGAGAACAACGTCACCTTTACACAGGTCACTGGATCGCTAGAAACGTGTTATAAAATGGTGATGAAAAGTAAATAGAATATTTTACTGTAGATGATATTATAATAATTTCCCATTGCTTACTGTGTATTGGGATGACATCAACTGTGCTTACTATAGATATATGATCGTCAACCTTTATACCATATCAACAACAATGAATTAAAAGAGTCTACCTCCTGTATACAGAAAACTATAACAACCAATTACACGAACATAAATATATAGGCTCTAGGGAGAAGCACAAATCATGAATAATATTAACTTAAAATTATAGTAAATGAATAAAATGTATACATAAACTTAAACTAAATTCAGTGAAAAAAATCTCCACCTTTTCACACTCAATATTGAGAGGAAAGAATTTTGACTTGTGTGCCGTAGGTCAGCTGTTTAATGAACCAGGAGGCTTGTGATTCATCTTATAGATCACGTCACATATATTCATGGTCATTACTAACCTGTCTACCATATATAGACACCACCTTATACAACATCGATAACTCTTCTAATGTATTTACTACGACCATCTACTTACTATGATAGTCAAGGGGGAATATCTACCTTACAGTATCTCACAGAATTATTTACCATTGAAAATATAAGAAAATACTACAGATTATCATGATTATATTAGTATAAGGAAACCAGAAATATAATCGATTACCAAAAGACAACGAGTATAAACATGTTATTTATTATTTTGGTTATTTAATATAATAATAATAATTCGAGATAGACGTGGTGTACTTTTAACATTATCAGATTATTTAAAGTTTTCATACGTCAACAAATCGATCAATAAAATCTGCTTATATGTTAAAGTTCAAACAATTAAAAAAGGTTTGGTTAGGTTAGGTTAGGTTAGGTTAGGTTAGGTTAGGTCTGGTTAGGTTAGGTTAGGTTAGGTAGTCTGGTTGTTAGGGTCTGGTTAGGTTCCAAGTTGCTAAGAGTGATTCTCATCAAAAACACTGCCCTGCATAGTTTTTGAGGTTTGTGTATTATTAAGCTTTTCTGGGTGTATTTTGTATGCTGATCTCAAAAATGTTATCCATTTTGCTCAATCAGGTCAGAATTTTGTGCTATAGCATTTTAAGCGGAGATTCAGGTAAAATATTGGCATTTTTCGCTCAAAATGGGGTCCTCATATTCGTTCATTAAAAAAATCATCTGAGACATTGGCAAGCCTCACAGAAAAGATTTCGGTCAGTTTTAATGCCCTTACGATGCATTTAAATACACCCACGTGCTCGCCGGCCATTTAAATGTCCGCCATGACGCAAAGGAAAAGAGTATATGTCCGTGTTTTTTTACATATATTTTTTCACAATTAAATTTCTTTTTCATCTGGTGGTACATGGCATGTTTCCTCTGTCTGTGGGATAGTCGAGCAGACAAGCAAGACTACATGCAACGTGACTGGCCTGCAAGAAGTGGACTTACTCCAGGTTCTCACAATGTTGTTGCCCATGCTCTGGTGAATCCGCAGAACATTCTTCTTCCGCCACTGCACATCAAGCTCGGTCTGTTCAAAAACTTTGTAAAGGCACTGGACAAAAAAAGCCAGGCTTTCAATTTTCTGAAAGAAAAATTTTCAAAAGTCAGTGAGGCAAAGCTGAATGCAGGAATTTTTGATGGCCCTCAGATCAGAGAACTTTTCAAAGATCCCAAGTTTGATTGCAGCATGGATGTAAATGAGAAGAAAGCCTGGCATGCCTTTAAGTCTATTGTCTCCAATTTTCTTGGCAACTACAGAAGTCCAGAGTATGAACGAGTTGTTGAGGACCTACTTCTGAGCTACAAAGTTCTTGGTGCATGCATGTCCATCAAGATGCACTTCCTCAGCTCCCACTTGGACTACTTTCCAGAGAACTGTGGTGATGTGAGTGAGGAACAAGGAGAACGCTTCCATCAAGATATCCGTGTAATGGAGGAGCGGTACCAGGGTCGCTGGGATATCAACATGCTCGCTGACTACTGTTGGTGTCTGAAACGGGACGCCCCAGACACCAACCACCAAAGAAATTCTCTGCCACAGCCATTTATGCATGTCTAACTGTAAAGGCATCTATGTAGTTGACATATTTTGGTCCTATGTGTTGTGGTTACATTTCTTATGATATATTTTGCATAAAAATTTTGACATCATATTTAAGAATTTCGATTTTTTCCTAATTCCCATAGCATAAAAATCTGACCTGATTGGGCAAAATGAATGGCATTTTGGAATCAGCACGCAAAATACATAAAGAATCAGCTAAGAAACCCCGCACCTCATGAATTTTTTTTTCAAATGCAGCCCAGTGTAATAAGTCAAACAAACACACATGAGATCAATGATTCAGCACTAGGACCCACCAGCACCCAGACCTTTTAATTCACCACCAACACCTAACCACCACCAGACCTGGACCAGCACCAACGACCTGGCCCACCACTTCAGAACCTGACCACCACCAACACCTAACCACCACCAGGACCTGACCACCACCAACACCTAACCACCACCAGGACCTGACCACCACCAACACCTAACCACCACCAGAACCTGACCACCACCAACACCTGACCACCACCAACACCTGACCACCACCAACACCTGACCACCACCAGGACCTGACCAGCACCAACGACCTGACCACCACTAGAACCTGACCACCACCAACACCTAACAACCACCAAGACCTGACCAGCACCAACACTTGACCACCCCTAGGACCTGACCAGCACCAACACCTGACCACCACTAGGATCTGACCACCACCAACACCTGACCACCATCAACACCTGACCACCATCAACCTTGTGAAATAAGAGGTAAGTCACTCCTATATGGACACGGGAGATTAATTAATTCGGCAAGGTCTTAACATATAGGGCTGCTTGATGCATATATACGTCCTTGTTGGACACGGGGAGATGACGTGTTCCGGTAACTCTCTTGGTTGTCTGTATGTCGAGCAGGTAGAGGGGGTTACCTGGCTTTATAGGTTGGTCTACCTGGCTTTATAGGGTGGTCTACCTGGCTTTACAGGGAGGTCTACCTGGCTTTCTCAATAGGGAGGTCGACCTGGCTTTCTCTATAGGGAGGTTTATCTGGTTTTCTCTATAGGGAGGTCTACCTGGCTTTCTCAATAGGGAGGTCGACCTGGCTTTCTCTATAGGGAGGTTTATCTGGTTTTCTCTATAGGGAGGTCTACCTGGCTTTCTCTAGGGAGATCTACCTGGCTTTATAGGGAGGTCTACCTGGCTTTCTCTATAGGGAGGTCTACCTGGCTTTCTCTATAGGTAGGCTTATCTGGAAGACTCATTTACCTTTCTCCTAAGGGAAGGTGTAGTATATTTTCTCCTTGAAGAGAAAAGAAGAGGCGAGGGAGAGAGATGTAAAGGTCCTCATTAATAAGGAGGAAGGTGTCACCAGGTGCATGAGTCCTTCAGGGCCACACCTTAACCCAGTCTCTTTTTTCCACCCATTCTATCCTCTCTTTCTCGTGTTCCTTCTTTCACCACTTCAACACAGAACTCGAGCACTCAACACTAGTGATCGTGGCATGAGAAGACGAACAAAAATAGGTTCAAGAAAAAACAAAATAATAATTGAAAAAAAAAGACCCAGAGCAGTCACCCCCCCTCCCCCCATCCTGCTTTTGTTAACTTTTATGTTGTTTTACCTGAATACAATTACCTGGCTATCATGAAACTATTTTAGAACACGGTGACTCAAACCCCTATAGTGTAGTGAAGATAACGAGACATTTTACCTGTATTCCGAGTATCAGGTAACTATATACCACACTACAGAAAAGTAATTTATATTATTGTCTATAATATATATCAGGGTAAATTTATATTAACTCAAATGTATATTACCAATCCCCCATTAATTAGGCATTTCTTTTGACCTTTGACCTCCTTTAAAAATGACCAAATTGACACATATCTTATTTTTTGCGTTTAACATAGTATAATTCTGTTGATTTTTTATTTTATTTTTTGGCTTTACTGGTTTAAACATCGTAAAGTATTTTGTTTTGGGGAGTTTGGTTGACCTTTGACCTTGCACAGTTGTTAAAAGGGTATAAAAAGCTGAAACAGAAGAGAGGTGGTGTTTGGGAGTACTGAAACCAGGTAGAAATAAGACCAGATTCACCTTAGCTGGCAGAGTATTGAAGGGGAGTTGATTAATTGGTGAAAGAAAGAGAGAGAGAGAGAGAGAGAGAGAGAGAGAGAGAGAGACACGTGAAGAGGAACAAGAAAAAGAACAACAACAATAAAAACAAACAAAAACAAGCAAACAAGAAAAACAAGAAAAGATGATGAAGAAGAAACAGAGCAAAAAAAAACAGAGGCCACACACAAAAAAAAAATTATAATAATATGCTAAAAACTCTCTCCAGGACTCAGTGTTGTAGACGAGAATTTGTCAGTGTTGCAAATAAGGTAAATCATCGTTTCAGCCATCCACCTATTGGAAATAAAGGTCAGAATCGTTCAAAACTCGTAAAAAAAAACACTGGAAAACCAAACCAAAACTAACCAAACCTAACCAAACATAACCAAACATAACCTAACCATTTTTATTGTAGTTAGTTTTATGTTACAAGAGATTCCACGATAAAACACTTTTAAATAAATAGCGAATTGGCCGGGCATTATATTTCGTAATTGGATCCGTGATTTGAAATTGGAAACCCAGATTACAAAAAAAAATAAAAAAAATTGTGAGCTTTGAATATTAATCAGGTCATCGTTTTAGGGTGAAAGTTAAGGAGATGTAGATGTACGTACACTTGTATGGGGAACACACATACACACATACACATACGTACACATAGATGTATACATACACAACCCTCCCAGACACATATACAATTTCACAAGACACACACACACCACTATAACAGGGCAGTGTGTGTGTGTGTGTGTGTGTGTGTGTGTGTGTGTGTGTGTGTGTGTGTGTGTGTGTGTGTGTGTGTGTGTGTGTGTGTGTGTGCGTGTGTGTGGCGACTAATATGACCTCCTGGCCGTTCTTACCAGTGTCCCGTTATTTCAAGGGTAACAGTAAAAAGTATGAGTACCTACGCCCACTGACGCCCATCACTAGTGGGCGTCAGTGGCGTAACCGGTAACGCACCCTGTCTGTCTGTCTGTCTGTAGTGAGGAGAGTGACGGTAAGCTAGTTTAACAGAATATATATATTATAGTTGTGTGTGTGTGTGTGTGTGTGTGTGTGTGTGTGTGTGTGTGTATGTATGTATGTATGTATAAAATAGGTATGGTTACTAATATAGCACTTAGGAACAATATACAGAGTTAACATTTAAACTCAATCTCTAAGACCTTTCATAAAATACTAAAACAAAATATTTTAACATTTATGTCTTCCTTACGGGTGAAACACACAAATGCCACACATGTTAAAGTTTAAGGTTAAATTCTCTGAGTGTCTGAGGAATCATTGTTAGTTTTGAGGAGTTAACATTATAGTGTGTGTGCATATTAATTAGTTTAAAGATGAGTCAGTTAGCACTATGAATGGTTCTCCTGATTGCCTGAGTGATTTACCGAGTGGCTATGTGAATGACTGCTTGCTTGCCTGACTGACTGACTGACTGTGAGATTAAATGACTGGTTCGGCTATGTGAATAACTTGCTTGCCTGACTGACTGACTGAATGAATGACTGCTTGCCTGACTGACTGACTCCACACTGCACCCTCCCTGACTCCCACCAAGCACTCGTTACTAACGCAGCTTATGACCAATTCTACCCTGCTCTTCATTTCTTATAGTATGAAGACTAACTAAGGAGCGCCAGTACAGGAAGAAGGCTGGCGAACGAACGTCTGGCATTGGTTTTACAAGAGTATCATTTCCTGGTGGTTGTGAACGTCAGACGGTCATGATTGCTTGTCGTGGCGGAGGATTGTCTCAGTGAAGGATTGTCTTAGTGAGGGATTGTCTCGGTGAGGGATTGTCTCGGTGAGGGATTGTCTCAGTGAGGGATTGTCTCAGTGAGGGATTGTCTCAGTGAGGGATTGTCTCAGTGAGGGATTGTCTCAGTGAGGGATTGTCTCAGTGAGGGATTATCTCAGTGAGGGATTGTCTCAGTGAGGGATTGTCTTAGTGAGGGATTGTCTCAGTGAGGGATTGTCTCAGTGAGGGATTGTCTCAGTGAGGGATTGTCTCAGTGAGGGATTGTCTTAGTGAGGGATTGTCTCGGTGAGGGATTGTCTCAGTGAGGGATTTATTTATAACCTTACGTTTGAACACATTTTTCTTCTTGTTCAATCCATCAACCACAGACCACGCCCACTCTTGCGCCCACGCCCATTCACGTACGCCCACTTACCTAGTCCACTCAGCCACATCCACCAACCTACATCCACTCACTTTCACCCACTTATCCACACCCATTCACCTTAGTCCACTCACCCAGTCCACTCACCCACACCCACTCACCCACGTTCACTCACCCATGCCCACTCTTGCACCTATGCCCACTCATCCACCCCCACTCTATCCAGTCATAATCTACTCCCGCATCCATCATCCATTCATTTCTACCCATTATTCACTTCATCCACCCTTCATCCATTCTTTCAATCCATCATCCATTCCATCTCTTCACGACCTTTATCCTCCACCCAGTTCTCCCAAATACATACTTCTCTTATCCATTCTTCATCCACCTCCTTCACCCAAAACCTACCTCCCCCAACCACAATTCACCTCTTCCACCCAATATCCACTTCCTCCACCCATAATTCACCTCTTCCACCCAAATCCACCTCCTCCACCCATAATTCACCTCTTCCACCCAATATCCACTTCCTCCACCCATAATTCACCCCCTGCACCACCCACCCTTCATCTCTCCAACCTAATATCCACCTGTTCCGCCCACCATCCACCTCCTTCACCCAATAACCACCTCCTCCACCCTCCTCCACCCTCCCTCCTCCACCCACCACCCGCCGCCCATAATGACCTCCACACTGCACTGATTAAAGTCCCTCACGACTCAACCAACAGTTATTATTAATCACTCACCTCACCTGTCACCTTCACGGCCTCCTTCTGTAGACTCTGTTGTCCTGAAGGAGGGCCACTGATGTAATGAACCACCAAGGAAAATCCCGTCAGAAAGTCCTTAAAAAAAAAAAATCCCATCACAGAAAATTCCACAAGATAAAATCCCACTATACAAAATCCTACATGAGAAAAATCCCACAAATAAGTCCCATCACAGAAAATTCCACAAGATAAATTCCCAATATACAAAATCCTACATGAGAACAATCCCACAAATAAATCCCATCACAGAAAATCCCTATGAGACAATTCCATCACAGTAAATCCCACAAGAAAATCCCTCAAAAGTAAAAGCCTATGAATTATTTTTTCCCCAAGACTTAAATTCATAACCAGATAAGACAGAAACGTATAAAAAAAATTCCATCAAAGTAGGTTAGGTTAGGTTAGGTTAGGTTAGGTTTAATCTTACCTAACAGACCTTAACCTGGATAATGCAATAAATTTGGATTCATAAATTAACACGATATCCATTGAAACAAACAAACAAACATATAAATAAATAAAAACAAACAAACAAACAAACAAACAAACAAACAAACAAATTAATAAATAAATAAATAAGGAAACAAATAATTCAAAAGCCATATATATGTAGGGTATAAAAGGGGTAGTCAGGTGTGTGTGTGTAGGTATGTTAACGCGTCAGTAAGACTCGGTACAGTGAATCCTTAAATCCAGGTTACTGATTATCCACTCAGTTCTGGTAGAGACGTCGACTGCATAACCGTGAAGTATGGAATTTTATGTTTAAATAATTTGAATACAATAAAATTCAAATTTTTTTTAAGTATATCTGTTTATTCAATCTTACTTTCATTTGTTCATTTATTAGGGTCAAGGATAACATTCTGTTCTATATGATGTTCTTCTGTTATAAAATTAAACCGATTTTGTTATATAAAGTCAGGTTAAGAATTCCCCAATAGTGAGTCGTCCATTGGAAAGTTATCTGGTTCCTATAAACATTATCCAAATATAGGGGAAACGGCTTTGGATTAACATATAGAAGCTAAATAAAATCATATAAACATCTCATATATTATCCTGGAGTTCATATATCTGTCAGTAAAACACGAGATACAATATAGCACACGCACACACACACACACACGCACAATATGAAAGAGGTTTTAGATCAAGAGCAGAGATTGATGGCGGACACGAGAGATTATGCTGAACATGAAAGGATAGTTAGGTGGTAAGGGCGGTGTGGCAGCGTTCACCTTCAGCCTTGGTACAGTCACGATCACGCCCCACCCACCCACCCCTCCCTCACCCACCCCTCCCTCACCCACCCCTCCCTCACCCACCCCTCCCTCACCCACCCCTCCCTCACCCACCCCTCCCTCACCCACCCCTCCCTCACCCTCTCACTCTCACTGTTTTAACCACTCGTATAGTTGAAGTAGTCGGGGTTTTTTTTATTGTTGATATATTTTATTTGGTGATTATATGGGAAAGTTATTGTATTTATTGTCTAAAATGTGTTGTATATTATTTATGTTTTAGAAAGATGGAGTCTGTGCCGCTTAATGAATATCTGTAGGTAATAAATATCTATAATTGCGTCTAATAATACTTGATACTGAGTCTTATAAAATTAAAACTCTTAATTTGACTAAAGTTTAAAAAAAAAAATTATTTGGCGTTCCACAATGGGAAATATTTTTAGCGTTTCTTTTATTCTTGTTTCCCTCCCATGGCGTTTAGTATCAGCAGAGAATTTAGATAAAGTGGTGAGGTTCTTTTTGTTAACGAATTATCCAAACAAGACCTTAATTACATCTTTGGTTGTTTTTTGTTAAATAAGAAGCTTCATATTATATACCAAGGAAAGGAAAATAACAGTTTTGAATAGATAATTTTAAGTATATTTGAATTAAGGAGATTTTAGCAGTAAATATCCACGTGTTTAATTTGTTAAGTTAATAATTTAAGTTTTACAAGTTGAGAAGGATTTTTTTTTCACTTTCTGTTTCGTAATTAATAAAAATAAAGTGTTTGTGTTCTTGATATTATATATTCTTGCTGGTGTTCCACATTCAGTCCTACTCTGTATTCCTCTCGCTAAAAGTAAATATTTTCGATGTAATTCAAGACACACGAATTTCCTTTTAAAATCATAATATTGTTTCACTTGACAACATTATAAGAGAGAAAGTGGTTGGTTGGTCTCTTTCTTTAGCTGCGTTACGGTGTGTTATGTTTACAAGGCAAGAATGTTTCCTATCTTTATTATAATGAATGTTTACAAGTGTCTTAAGAGAATGTTAATTTAAGTGTATTTTTTTTTTACCCAGAAATGTTGAATGTTGGTTTAGTTGTTTGGAAATTCAGTCATTTTTTTTTATTTGCTTGGTGTTTAAAATCAGGGTTTTTATAATCATTTATTTTGTTCAATATATATTTTTTTTAAAAGCAAGAAGGACAAAGTATCTAATTTATTGTATACCTTCAAAAAAAAAACCCGTGTGTGTATATGTTATTAATATTTCTGAAGGATCACTCTCTCTCTCTCTCTCTCTCTCTCTCTCTCTCTCTCTCTCTCTCTCTCTCTCTCAAAATATTTACATGCAAAAAACAAAACAAAAATGATGATTCTTCAGCTGTTTTTACGTGATCAAACTTTTATTATTTTGATCGAAATGAAAGAAAAAATCACAGGAAGAAGAAGAAAACAGGAGAAAGAAGACAACAGGAGAATGAAAAACGGGAAGAAGACAACAGGAGAATGAAAAACGGGAAGAAGACAACAGGAGAATGAAAAACGGGAAGAAGAAAAAGACCAAAGGAGAAAGAAAACAGAAAAGACAAAAGGGAGAGAGGAAAACAGGAAGAAGAAGACAAAAGGAAGAAAGAAAACAGGAAGAAGAAGACAACAATACATAAGAACAGAAGCAGAAACACCTCCATCTTCTCAGGTGTGACCTCTGTAACCTCTTATGTTGGAGGTCACACGAAGGAACGAGAAGGAGGACAAGAGGAAGGGGGGAAGAAGAATGGAAGAGCAAGGAGGAGAAGAAAGCGTAGGAGAAGATTAAGAAGGGGATAAGAAGGAGAAGGAGGAGGAAGAGGAGGAGGAGGAGGAGAATGAATGGGAATGATAGAAGGAAGAAGGAAGAATAGAAGAAGGAGACAAAGAAGAAAATAGGTCATAAATATCCTTCTTTATTAATTCTTTTGTTATGTACGATCTTAAAGAGATAATGAGGGAGAATTCCACTCGACTAACTAACATCAACGTAAATTAGGAAGGACCATAACTGACTCGTCTGTTGGACACACACACACACACACACACACACACACACACACACCTAACCTAACCTAACCACATATATAAACTAATTATCATAGAGTTATAGCAAAAATTTATCTCTATTTAAGGCTAAACCAAACGACGACCCGTAAAAAAAAAACATCTTAAAAACACGCCATTAAATCTCTCATAAAACAGGACCATGAAATAGATTGGGTTTTTTTTGGCGGGGTTTGACCATGTACATAATCAAATTTTATACTACATACAATTGAAAACAAAATCCAAACAAAAATATCCATGAAAAAAAATCCAAATATATTCTAAGTTAAAAAAAAAATTGATAACTTTATAAAAAAAAAATCACTTTTCTACAATACACAAACCGGATTTTTTTTTTTTTTACTTTTAGGTGAGAATTTCGTCATGAATAAACCGAATTTTATAACTCATATCCGAATAAACAAATCCAAAATACTTATAAAAAAAATCAAAATATATCCGACTAAGAGCCAATATTCGGATAACAAAGTCCTGACTGCCTTAAAAATATACCAACCGGATCCATATTTTTATTTTGTCCTGGTGGGCATAAAACGTCAAGTGATAAGGTCGTATATTATATTTATAAGTCACAGATAATGGACCATAGGGTAGTGGCTAGGGGTGAGGGGGGAGGTGAGGGGGGAGGGGAGGGGGTGAGGGGGAGGGAGGTGAGGGAGGTGATGGAGGGAGGTGGTGGTGGTGAGGTGGAAGGTGAGTGATGGTCCCCGTTGTTCTTTTTAAATGCCCACAAGGTCAATTTATTTGCTTTTGAAATTTATTAAGATTTATGACGGAGATAAAATTGAAAACGAAAGTAATAATAATAATAACAATAATAATAATAATAATAATAATAATAATAAAAATAACAATAATAATAATAATAATAATAATAAAAATAACAATAATAATAATAATAATAATAAAAATAATAATAATAATAATAATAATAATAATAATAATAATAATGGATAATATTTGTAATGAAAAAAAATATCACATGAAAATAAAAATCCGCTTTAAAATTTTTACAGAAACTCGAACGCACTAAACTTATCCAAACAAATAAAACTCAAATTTCCAATATTTATCCTATAAATATTTCTATTGACAATAACAAAGATATTATTAAACATTTCAATCTTCTTTTTTTTTCAATATTTACGAGAGATATAAAACTTATATATGAGAAACTATATTAAACAAGGAATAAATATACATACGTTCGTTTCTCCTATATTTTGACAGATATTTTGACTCCATTAGTTGAATTAGACTTTGAAAAAAATTAAATAAAAGTGATTTAGAATTTGAGAATAAATTATCCGTTAGGCTGTTACTGGTCAATTACTCTAATGATGTTTATACTGTTGCCTATGTTGACAATTTATGATATTGATGGTGATGTTGACGTATGTTTAGTGTGATGTTAACATGTAAGAGAGGGAGGATATAAAAAGGGGGAATGAAAGGAGGGAGAAGGGAGATAAATAGTGACTAAGGGAGGGAAGGAGAGATGGAGGACTTTAATGAGGAAGGGAGAGAAGGGAGGGAACGATGGAGGAAGAGAGAATCAAGCAGGGAAGATAAAAGTGAGTGGGGGAGGGGGTAGGAGGGAGGGGGTAGGGGGAGGGGTAGGAGTCGGGTAGGAGGGAGGAGTAGGGAGGGGTGGGGAGGAGGGGTAGGAGGGAGGGGTAGGGGAGAGAGAGGGACGGGGAGGTAGAAGGGGTAGGAGAGGGGTAAGAGGAGATAGGAGGGGGTAGGAGGGGCAGGTAGTGAGGGGTGAAGGGGGGGTAGGTGTGAGGGGCAGAGAGGGTGGGAGGAGGAGAGGGGGCAAGAGAGGGCAAGGAGGGGGGGCAAGAGGGAGGGGGGGCAGAGGGGAGGGGGGCAAGGAGAGAGGGGGCAAGAGAGAGGGGCAGAGAGGGGAGGGGGGGCAAGAGAGAGGGAAAGAGAGGGGCAAGAGAGAGGGGGCAGAGAGGGGAGGGAGGGGGGGAGGGGGGCAAGAGAGGGGGCAAGAGGGAGGGGGCAAGAGAGGGGGAGAGAGGGGGGGAGAGGAGAGGGAGGGGCAGAGGGGAGGGGGCAAGAAGGAGGGGGACGGAGGGGTGAGCAGAGAGGAAGGGACAAGAGGAAGGGCAAGAGGGAGGGGTAAGAGAGAGGAGGTAAGAAGGAGGAGCAAGAGGGAGTGCAAGATGGAAGGGCAAGAGGGAAGGGCAAGAAGGAAGGGCAGGGAGGAGAGGGAGGGGCAAGAGGGGAGGGCAGAGGGAAAGGGAGAGAGGGAGAGGGGAGGGGAGGGTAAGAGAGAGGGGCAAGAGGTGGGGGGGAGGGGGGCAAGAGAAAGGAGCAAGAGGGAGGGGGCAAGATGGAGGGGTCAGGATGGAGGGAGAGAGGGGGCAGAGAGGGGAGAGGGGTAAAAGGAATGGGCGGTGGGGGCTCAGCTCGTGCCAGGGCAGGTCTGGGCGGCCCCCTCGTCCTTCCCATCGTCCGCAACCTACACTGGCCTGTCGGCTTCGTCCCATCGTCCGCAACCTCACACTGGCCTCCTCGTCGGCTTCGTCATGTCATCGTCCGCAACCTCACACTGGCCTCCTCGTCGGCTTCGTCATGTCATCGTCCGCAACCTCACACTGGCCTCCTCGTCGCCTTCGTCATGTCATCGTCCGCAACCTCACACTGGCCTCCTCGTCGGCTTCGTCATGTCATCGTCCGCAACCTCACACTGGCCTCCTCGTCTTAGCTTCGTCGTGTCGTCGTCGGGCGGACATTAATCTCACTTGAGTGCCTCTTTGTGAAGTCGTGAGTGTCCAGAGGCTGTCGTGCCGGGTGGTCGTTGAGGTATGGTCGTTGAGGTGTGGTCACTGACGTAAGGTCGTTGAGGTGTGGTCGTTGAGGTCGGGTTACTAAGGTGGGGTCATTGAGGTGTGGTCATTGAGGTAGGGTAGCTGAGGTGTGGTCGTTGAGGTGGGGTTACTGAGGTGTGGTAGTTGGAGTGTGGTCGTTGAGGTGTGGTCGTCGAATATACAAGCAAGACCAAGAGTGTGTGTGTGTGTGTGTGTGTGTGTGTATGTGTGTGTGTGTGTGTGTGTGTGTGTGTGTGTGTGTGTGCGTGTGTGTGTGTGTGTGTGTGCGTGCGTGGGGGTGTGTGTGTGTGTGTGTGTGCGTGTGTGTGTGTGTGTGTGTTCTAAGACATTAAAGCCTAGATTTCACTCAGCAGATGATGTAATCAGTAAAGACTTATCCGGAATTACAGTGTCAGAGAAGACCAGTTCCAGCTGCCTCTGTCACCCTTTATACTCGTTACTCTATGTCTTTATTGTGGCACACGAAACAATTTTATATATAACAACTTTAACATTAATTATATTCAGGTATTTATTTGTATTTTATTGATAATATTTCCATATATATAAGTTACTGGTAAATAAAGTTACGTGGCAGTGGTTAAATAAAAACGTATAATGTATCAGGGAAATTATCCATTAATATTAAGTGATATAATCATAATCCGGGTCATTTGAGTCCATTCCCCTTATGTATAATATACTAGTAGTCACCTCTCCTCATCCCCCCCCACACACACCTGTCTAACACCCCTAAACCAACCAACCAGTTAACTCCCAGTCCCTCCACCCTGAACAAGCCTCCAACCAAACCTTACCAACTTTCCCCCCAAGACTCGACCACACGTTCGGACATGGGAAGGCAGGGTTGAGAGCCAGAATGGGCCATTTAACGTTTCGCCAGCCAGAGCGCGAGCCTTCAGATTCGAGTCATCTCATTAATTTACTCCCAAAGTTTACGCCTGTAACCTATTTCCTCCAACGTTACTGTATTCCCTATGAATCTTAATTGATTTTGTAAGGTATCTGGATGAGAGTAAGGTGAGGTAGAGTGAGTTAGAGCGTTAGGTTACGGTGAGTGGAGGGAGGGAAGGGAGGGTATTTAGTGAGTGGTGTTGGGGGGTGGTGGGCACATCAGCCGGGCTCGGTCATCTGGACGCTGTGCCGTGGACGCATTCCACCTGCTGTTCAATTTCTGGTGAAAGGAGACCACGAAGCTGCTCCCCTTTCGTCCCACTAGCCGCTGTTGCTGTCGTTGCTGCTGCTGTTCCTTGTGCTGTTTTTGTCACTCTTACTGCCATAGTCGCTACTTTTATTGATACTTGGGTTTTTGTTCCGTAATGATCTTGTTCCTGTTACCATTTACTGCTGGGTTCTTATCTGGCTCTTACTGCTGTCTTGACTGCTGTTCCTTCCGCTGTTGCTGCTGTACCGTACTGCTGCTTCCTGTTGGTGCTACTGCTACCTGAGAATATTCCTTGCTGTTCCTGCTGCTGTTCTTGCGTACATTACTTGTTTCTGCTGAGTATATTCCCTGCTCCTGTTACCTGCGTATATTCTCTGCTAATGTTTGCGTATATCGGCTGGTATTCCTTCATTAACCACTACAGCTGTAACTTTACTACCCATTTACGCCTTAGATCTCCCCACCATCCCATCTCCCCACTATCTTCCCCACCATCCCATCTCATCTCCCCCACCATCCCATCTCCCCACCATCTTCCCCACCATCTTCCACCATCCCATCTCTCATCTCCCACCATCTTTTCTCCCTCTCACCATCCCATCTCCCCAGCATCTCTCAACATCGGATCTCCCCGCACCATCTTATCTCCCAACACGCTCCTCTCACCTCCCCAGTATCGTTCAAGCTTCTCCCCAGCGTCCGGCCAGTATTACAGGCCACCATAACTGTCCTCTCCCCAGTCGTAACAAAGGGCAATGACTCTCTACCTGGTTCCCCCATTCCCCAAACGACCCAATTCCAGTCTGCCAGGTGCTATAACTGCCTGTCAGCTAGTTAACGAGGCCAAGGGGGGGGGACTCTTTTGTTTTTGACCCTTGTTAACTGTATCTTTCTTTCTTCTGTCTCTTTTTGGCGGTCATGTGTGTGTGTGTGTGTGTGTGTGTGTGTGTGTGTGTGTGTGTGTGTGTGTGTGTGGTGGGGACTCACGTAGAAGGGGGTATATCTATTCCTGTGTCTGTCGGGATTGTTGACTGATTGTCTGTCTGTCTGGTGGGTGGGTTAATCAGTTTAGCCGTCTGTCTGTCAGCCGGGTTCGTTGGCTCGCTGTTTGTCTGTCGCTCTTTCTGTCTCTGTGTTTGCTTGTTCATTCTCCGTGCCTTTTAAAATTGGGCCCTACTGGAACTGGCCCCTTAAGAGTGGGTTCCATTAACACTGGGCCCCATAAAGACTCGATCTCATTAAGACTGTTCCCCAGAGCAACTAGGCCACATTACGACTGGGCCCCATTAAGACTGGGACCCATTAAGACTGGGACCCATTAAGACAAGTAGTAATAATAGTAGAAGATTAGTATTATTTTTATTAATACTATTTTATTTTTTCGTATTATTATTAACTATTACTGATGTCGATATTGTGTCATTTTCTATAATACCTTGAACCAATTTTATTTAGCCTCAATGTGGTTTTATTTTTATTTTTTTTGTCAGAATTACACAATTTGGTGACGCTGGTGAAATTCTCTCCCAGTAAGAACCTCTTCAGTGTTACCAAACCTTACCTGGAACCTTTAGGACACAACCAAACGTCAAGGAAATTTTTGTCTTCTCCGAACGCCTTTGTTTATCCCATTACTAACACAAAAACGCAATAGATTTCGTCTTTATTATACTTGGAACGTTCTTTTATGTCAATGTCCCACGCTAGGTACAAATTGTTTCCCTCCCTTATATCTGTTTCAATAGGTTACTCAGTCAATGGTGCAAAGGCTAATGGAATGAATCTACTGTGACGTCAGGTGGGATTTTTGTTTACATCCGTGACGTCATAGCCTGTTCTAATGGCTTCCCAAGAAATTTTGGCATTGGCTTCGTGCAATAAAGCACCTGTGGCTGTGATTTTGTGTGTTGTACTTGTTCATTGTAATAAGTTAGCTACCGATATACCTTTTTGAAATGTCATATATAACGAAGAGTTTTAATTCGGAATGTGCACGAAGCTTAAGCCATCATCACCAAACGAACACTTTCTGCGCAAAATCGATTACACTTGATACTGTTGACAAATTCATTTATATCAATACACGTTTAAGAAAATCACTTACACCAACCGAAGTAAATAAAACCACACACATTATAAGCAAATAATATAAAAAGTAAAAAAATTAACGATCATCTGACAAAGTTACGAGAAGTTAGTGTTACGGTAAAGTATCCGAGAGGTACAAAAAATTTCCCTACACAGAAAGTTGACTTTGTACCTTGTGTGATTTTTACTCTCTCTAGCGTCTTGTATTTCTCGCTCCTGAAACTCTCTAACGTACCCTAAAATACAGCTCGATTCTAAACCACTGTAATCTGTACCAATAGTTCAAAAACACTCACTCTGTATCCACTGTAGTCCATTACTTCACACCTGATCATTGTATATTTTGCATTATTGTCTAGTAGAAATTTCAGGAGAATTTTTTTTTTTTGCATTTTCTGTACCCTGATTTATTTTATTTTATATCATGTAATTTATTCTACTACATTCCATAAAATATTAAAAAAAATCTATACAACTATGTATTCTCAGAGTCTAATATACCAAGTCTGTGTACCATGAATAAATTATAGGCCTATCAATGTTTTGCTAGACATTCTACCGTAAACCACTATTATACACTATGTTCTGTACGTGATTATACCATTGATCAAATTATACCGTGGATCAATTATACCATGGATCAATTATACCATGGATCAAATTATATGGATGAAATTACCATTATTTCTCCTTCTTTTTCACTGTTTATACTGAGACTCTGCTTCCTGGACCTCGAGCTAGCATCACCCTGAGCTCGGAGGGTCGAGATAACGAATCTACGAGCTTAGAGATTCGAGCAAACGAATCCATGAGCTCAGTGGGTCGAATAAATAAATCCATGGGTTCAGCTGGTCGAGATAACGAAGCTACGATCTCACTGGTTCTATACAACGAAGCCATGAGCTCAAAGGTTCGAATCAACGAAGCTACGAAGCCCTCCTCCATCTATTCCCTGCCTTGAACTGCAGCGGACTCCTCCATCACCATCAGTAGGACCTGCCTGACTACTCCACGCCTTCCCTGATTCTATCCCTTACCACGCCCACTCTCCCTCCTGCACGCCCACCCTTTCTTCTCTATCTTCTCCATCTACCACTCCCCCTCTCTCTCTCTCTCTCTCTCTCTCTCTCATGCCCCCATTCCATCGCGTCCTCTTACCTCGTCCTATTTCCACGGCCTATTTTTAACGCCTATTTGTTTACCTATTTGCATACTCCACGCCCACTCTCCACTCCCTCTTACCATGCCCCTCACCCACAACCTCACCCACTCTTCCCGCCAACAGTCCCGCCCTCTCCGCATCACCTCTCAATACCTCACCGCCCTCACCCCGCCCACACTCCCACTCTCATCACTCTCTCATACCTCACCGCCTCTCACTACGCCCTCTCACCAGCCCTCTCACACCCTCCCACCACGCCTACTCTCCACGCCCTCCCACCACGCCTCTCACTACGTCCACTCACCACGCCCTCTCACAAGCCCACTCACCCCACCCACACTCCACGCCCACTCTCTGCACCCTCTTACCATGCCTTCTCACAACACCTCTCACCAAGCACAATCTCCACGTCCTTTCACCACGCCCACTCACCACTTCCACTTTTCACGCCCTCTCACCACGCCCACTCACCACGCCCTCTCCTACGTACCCACTCCCCACTTTCACTCTCACATCCCTTGACCCATGTAAATGCATTCAGGCAACCAAAAGTAAGAGTTACTATATGAATTCTTATTGTTCTCTCTCTTACTGGGAGCTGCAGACAGACAGGCAGACAGACAGACAGACAGGTAGAATAAACGAGAGAGAGAGAGAGTCATACAAATCCACTTTGATTCAGTACGTATACATAGACAGTGCAGGTATTTAAAAAGAATGTACAGTCATCCACAAGAATCCAGTAACCTGTTTCATTATTCTGAATCCTAAACCAAGGCTTCGAGCTATGGTCAACTGTCCGCCCTCTGGCTACGGGGTTTTAAATTAAATAAACCCTGATATTGTCTCAGGTTATCAACAGATGGCGCTGCTTTCTGTATATATTACTCAGTTATGCAAATAAATGACGGCCAAATTTTAGTTTCGGTTATCCCTGTATTTTGATATTCAAATTAACCCGTCCTCACCCGACCCGATCTGACCCGACCCGACATGACCTGACCCGACCTGACCTGACCCGACCCATCCCAACCCAACCTACAGGAGAAGCAGTTAACCTCCTTCCCTCCTCAGATGAAAAAAACAAAACACAAAAAACATACAAAAATCTTGACGCTAATGGAATATAAAACAAAAACACAAAAAAACATAAACAAATTCTTAATAAAACAAATGAAACAGGTAGATAATGACCGTCTCTTTTATAATTACCTCCTTTACACCTCTTGTTTACCACACTGTTATCACCAAATATTAACCCAGAACAGTCAAAGTCAGATAGCTCCTCCTCATCTCCCACTACTGTACACCTCCCCCTTCACCTCACACCTCCCCCTTCCTCCACTGCCTCCCCTTCACCTCCACCTCCCCTTCACCTCACACCTCCCCTTCTCACACCTCCCCCCTTCACCTCCACCTTCCCCTTCACCTCACACCTCCCCTTCACCTCCACCCCTTCACCTCCACACCTCCCCCTTCACCTCACCTCCCCCTTCACCTCCACCCCCTCCCCCTTCACATCACCTTCCCCCTTCACCTCCCTCCCACATTACCACTTCCTCCATCTTACAGTAAACTCATTTCTATTACAATCATAATAAAAACAATGTTATATGTAGCTCACCTCCTGAGAGTCGAATGCCAGCAGGGTAGATCACGACAGCACTAGAGTCGATCAGGATTCACCACCAACAACAGACAGGGCTGAGGGTTATCTTTCCAAGCTGACTCTACATGATTCTCTTCGTCTCTGATCGGCCTGACAGCTGCTTGGGTGGTCAGTCACGTCTCTATTACACACTGTTGACAAGTATAGGTATACTGATTCCTGAATGAATCTGTACCTGTATCATTGTTCGTCAAGTCCGGTTTACACTCGTTGCCGTCACAGATTGTTCCAAGAGTTCACAACACTACGAATAAGTTTGCCTGGGTGGTTTTGGTGAAGGCTTGACACTTGTTGACAACACACTGAGTAGATCATAAGCTCAAAAATAGACACAGAGAGGAAAGTTAAAAAGACTCGTAACTAATGTCCCTAATTTGGTGATGTAGTTTGTGAGCTGAACCATAGATGGCGGTAATAAAGACACAAGGGTCGAAACAGCTGTATATAGAGTGTGCAGGTATACAAACAATATACATAATCAGTACAGGTTTATAAACAAAGGTAAACACTAAGTCGTTGATTTACTTCGCTAAGTCTGATTTCCTTAAGATTTTTTTACCGAAATCCTCACGAGAAATTCCCGAGTCTGTGATAAAAACGTCTCAACCTTAGGTACCAAGTGCTTAGAGTCTCAGAGATTCGTAAGTGGAAAAAATTATCTCGTAAGTGGAGATGTAATAACACATTAGCCTAAATTTATTGTAGATTACTTAAAATCCCTCTAACTTACCTAAAATTACCCTAACTTAACTAAAATCACTCTAACTTACCTAAAATTACCCTAACTTAACTAAAATCACTCTAACTTACCTAAAATCACTCTAACTACCTAAAATCACCCTAACTTAACTAAAATCACTCTAACTACCTAAAATCACCCTAACTTAACTAAAATCACTCTAACTTACCTAAAATCACTCTAACTTACCTAAAATCACCCTAACTTACCTAAAATCATTCTCAATTACCTAAAATCACTCTAACTACCTAAAATCACTCTAACTACCTAAAATCACCCTAACTTAACTAAAATCACTCTAACTACCTAAAATCACCCTAACTTAACTAAAATCACTCTAACTTACCTAAAATCACTCTTACTTACCTAAAATCCCTCTAACTTACCTAAAATCATTCTCAATTACCTAAAATCACTCTAACTACCTAAAATCACTCTAGCTTACCTAAAATCACTCTAACTTACCTAAAATCACTCTAACTTACCTAAAATCATTCTCAATTACCTAAAATCACTCTAACTTACCTAAAATCACTCTCAATTACCTAAAATCACCCTAACTTACCTAAAATCACTCTAACTTACCTAAAATCAATCTAACTTACCTAAAATCACTCTAACTTACCTAAAATCACTCTCAATTACCTAAGAATCACTCTAACTTACTTAAAAATCACTCTAACTTACCTAAAAATCACTCTAACTTACCTAAAATCACTCTCAATTACCTAAAATCACTCTAATTTACCTTCCCGAGTGCCTTCACCTGTGACCAACCAGAGAGGTGATGGGAGGAGAGTGAAGACTACCCACTCTCACCTCCTCAGCCTCCCCCCCCACCACTCCCCACCTCTCCCCTTTCACTCTGACCTTTTTTCACTCACTTTTATCATGTATTCTGAACCACCTTGCGTGTGAGGAAGGGAGGGAAGGAGGGAGGGGGAGGGTTTGGAGGGAGAGGTAGGGAGGGAAGGAGGGGGAGGGAAAGTGGTCATTGGTCGATCATGAGTTTGGTATTTTTCGACATCAAATATTTTCTAATTTTTATGTTAATTTTTTTTTATTTATCATTTAACATTCTCTGAGCCTTTGTTCTTATTCATTCTTTTCATGTTAGTTTTATTATGCCTTTCGTGATCTGGCTTGTGAAAGTGATTGAGGTTTTAATAACGTATTATTTTCATTTATTATTATTATTAGTAGTAGTAGTAGCAATAGTAATAGTAGTAGTAGTACACGAGAAGACCGTATAGATGGCACTGTGTTCGATCACCTTCACTTACTCAACTATAAAGTAAGGGACCTGGATAACAACAAACCAGTGACCTTTAGGATACGAGGCGAGCGTTATATCACCTCTGCCACCGTATCATCTTAAACCAGTACCATAAATAGATTCTGAATAATATTATATACTATAATTAAAACACACAAAACCACATTATATAATTCTATCTCATTCTGTGGTTTAGTAATTATGATTTTATCGTCTTGTTCTAATTATTGGTTTTTGCTTTAATTAGTTTTATGATATGTTGTGTATAATTATTATATAACGGAAGTCATTAAGTTATTTAGTGTATCATCGTGAGTTGATTTAGGCGCTGCTGGAGTGTGTGTAATGTGGTTTATTGTAATTGTTATTGTTATTGTTATTCTTGGGTCTCTGTAGCCAGGGTTACCTCTTATGATCGTTTTACACACACACACACACGCACACACACACGCACACACCCACACACACACACAAAATCGATTCTATGAAGATCTATTTAGTATAAAATTACGAGCCAGACCCACGGCAGTAATAAAGGCAGATAGTGTGGTGATGGTCTTAGATATTACGACACAAATACCTCAAATTTTAAGACGATTCAGAAGAAGATTTTGGAATTGGCAAGACCTCGTCCATACACCACGAACACCCTCAAGGATGATATGTGCTGACTGCTAAATTTCATCTCAATCCTTCCAGTAATGTTAGAAAAGTTACAAAAAAAAAAGCCAAAAATCAACCAAATAATCCAACGTGAAATTAAACATAACATCATGTAAGAATGTTAAATTGAAGATGTGTTAAGAATATTTCCCTTGTTTTTTCTAAGAGGGTAAATCACTTAAGAACACAAGACACAGAATTCTGGACTTTCACACGAGACTATAAACATGGTGGGCTCAGATGAACTCTCTCCTCTCATGGTATCCAACAAGTTTTAATATACAGAACATTGGGATTCAAGTCGGCATTAATGCACTGTATGTAAATTCCCCGGATGCTTTTGAGTCTGTGCGTCTTATCCTTTAACTCTGCAGTGAAGTTCTTCCTATATGCAGATTACCTCTACGTCTCGTCCAATACTGGCAACCTCATGTGTTTTAAACCTCCTCCGAATCTTCTCTCTGTACGGATATTTTTGGAGTCACATTCCCCACACCTTTGCAGTAAGATTCATGTAATATGTAAATTACTAGGCCGCCCTCTCGAATACCTGCAAGACAGTGCGTTCCAAGGTTCCTCCCTGAACTTTTGGAGTCACATTCCCTACATCTTTTTGGAGTCAGATTCATGCAATATGTAAATTACTAGGCCGTCCCACCACCCTACGCCCTCTACCGGCACAATTAACCTGTCTCTGGCCAGCGATATATTAGAGAATGATCATTTATTTCAGCCACCAGCGCCGGGTGATCATGCATGCGTTCATAGCCCAGCCATGACCTGCATTCTGATCATGCACGGACGGGCGTGTGCATGGTAGAGGGCAGAAGGGGTGGGGGCAGGGGCAGGGGCAGGGGCAGGGTTGGGGCGGGGCAGTGGTGGAGGCGCTCAGTTAGATGGTCATGTGTGTAATGTGTGTGTGTGTGTATTTGTGTGTGTTTGTGTGTGTGTGTGCCTTGTTTTAATATCATTTTTCTATTACGTGTTATTGACCTTATTCATATATACCATCCTCTCTCTCTCTCTCTCTCTCTCTCTCTCTCTCTCTCTCTCTCTCTCTCAGTTCCCTCATTAATCATTCATCATGAACCATACGCGAATAAACATTCCGGGTTGACTAAAGGATTGTATTTAATTCCAGCTTAAGTTATCTTCCCCATCCGCTTCTTGATGTACCCCCATAATATGTGGTCTTCAATCATGGGTGAGGATCGACATGAGTTTTGATAGCCATGGGTATGAGAAGTCGTATGTGTGGATATTTATAGGTGTGGATGGTCATTGGTATGGGTAGTCATGGGCTTGGATAGTAGTGGGTCTGGATGGTCATGGATGTGGGTAATCGTGGGTATCGGTGGTCATGGGCTTGGATGGTCAGGGGAAAGTATGGGTGTGATGGGCGTGTGGATAAGTCACTAGATGTGGGTGTATGTGGAGGATGAGAGTGTTCGAATGGGCGTGGATGGAAAGAGAAGGGGGCGAGGTTGGTGTGCGGGCGTGTGGGCGGAGTTAGATGAGGTATTCTGAGTGGTCGAGCCAGGTGGTCAGTGTGGGTGGGTGGGTGAATGGGTGGGAGGGTGGGTGAATGGGTAGTAGAGGGTGGGTGATAGGAGATGAGTGGGTGGCAGTTGGGTGGGTGGAAGCGAGGATAAAATGAAGTGAGTGGGTGGGAGAGTGGGTGGGAGGTGGGTGGGAGGTGGGTGGGTGGGTGGGTGGGTTAGGTCCGGTAGTGTACAGACTTAACAGGAAGGCATTGTTGAGATGCTTGTAAGGTGAGTCACAGAGCGGGCGTGGTGGTCGTACGGGCGTGATGGTCGTGTGGGCGTGATGGTTATGTGGGCGTGTTGGTCGTGTAGTCGTGACGGTTATGTGGGTGTGATGGTTGTATGGGCGTGATGGTTGTATGGGCGTGAGGGTTATATGGTCGTGATGGTTGTGTGGGCGTGATGGCTGTATGGGCGTGTTGGTCGTGTGGGCGTGAGGGTTATATGGTCGTGATGGTTGTGTGGGCGTAATGGCTGCATGGGCGTGCTGGTTATGTAGGCGTGGTGGTTGTGTTGGTGTAGTGGTTTTGTGGGCGTGGTAGTTGTATGCACTTGATGGTTATGTGGGCGTACGGGGGTGAGATGGTATGGAAGTGAAGGCTACACAGTCCTTGAAATCGCATGGGCGTGGGGACTCATAATGGCCGGGATTAGTACGCTCTACGTGATAACATTAAGCTGATGAATCTTAACAGTATATGTGTAGCCAGCCAGAATGTGGTAAGGGGCGCGAGGCAGGACGATCACTTGTTTATATATCCTGTACTGGGGCGGCGAGGTTGGGGGGCCCAGTTAAACCTTGCTGGGGCCATTTAACTAGATCCTGTACCGGGGCCATTAAGTTAAACCTTGTACTGGGGCCATTTAACTAGATCCTGTACCAGGGGCCCATTTAAACCTTGTACTGGGGGCCATTTAACTAGATCCTGTACCGGGGGCCCTTAAGTTAAACCTTGTACTAGGGGCCATTTAACTAGATCCTGTACTGGGGGCCCTTAATTTAAACCTTGTACTGGGGGCCATTTAACTAGATCCTGTACTAGGGGCCATTTAACTAGACCCTGTATTCGGGGTCCTTAGCTGTGACGGCCCCTGTAGTCTCTAAAGGAGGAAGAATATGTACTTGGGATGTAACCTTGAAGGGAATGTCTGATCGTTATTCATGAGAAGGATTTTAGAGCTACTGAGTGTTATTGATTGGCTCTCTCTCTCTCTCTCTCTCTCTCTCTCTCTCTCTCTCTCTAATGGAGGTATCCCTATTGGAAAAAAATATTTCAGACCATCTTTAGCCCCCAAAACACGTTTTCTGAGTGGTTAAAAAATTACTGATAAATACAAAAAAAAAGAAGAAAGAATGTAGAGAATGTTGGGCAAGAAAGGAGAGAAGAGAGTCCCTCCTTGAAGAAAATCTCAACTCATTCCCTTGAACAAGAAGTTTATTTAGAGAAAGTAAAAAAAGAGGCAAAATCTGGGTGAAAACGTATTGTCATGTCTCATGGCTCCTCCTACACCCGGACCATGAAATGTAGAATGGTAGGAGGAAGGTGAGAGGAGGGGATGGGGAAGAAGAAGGGGCGGAAGAATGGCAATGGAGAGAGGGAAAAGGTAGAGGGTGAAGAAGAGAGAGGAGGGAAGAAGTGTGAGGAGGAGCCATGGCAGCTAAGTGAAGGAACAGAAGTAGATATTCAATGGATAATAAATAATAAATGAAAACTCTGTAGTAGTCTATCTCACTAGTAAAATTAAGAATAACGTCCTTTTAGAATTTATGATCACACTCCTCAATGGTTGTGGAGTAAAGGTGTAACCTGGTTTCTACTTACAAGATCAAGTAGTAAAAGTATCTAATGGTTTCTACTTTTGAGACCAACGTAAATGTTTCTGCGTTAGAAAATTAAAAAGTGAAAATCGAAAACGTTATAATTTTTTACTCTCTGGAACTCTGGTAAATGATTCCACGTGCAAAGTCCATTATATATATATAGACCAAGTGGCCTTTGGTTACCACTTCAGGGCCTCACGTAGAAGTCCCCCCAGCAGGTAGTGTGGGGGTGGGGTATGGGGAAGGGGGGTTAGGGGAGGAGAGGGAGGGAGGGAGAGCACCACCACCCATCGTACCCCCAGGGCGAGCGTCCAAGAGGGTGATCACGCCGCTGCTGTATCCAGTGCACCACAATACAACCTATTAAGACCAAGCACGACCAGGCCTCCGTCAGGAAGGTGTCTGCGCAGGCGTGTTATTTCCCCTATATTATCATCTCTATCTCCTGGTTGAAGGGAAATCTCTCTTTTATTTTTTTCATATTAATTTTTATTTATTCTCTCTCTCTCTCTCTCTCTCTCTCTCTCTCTCTCTCTCTCTCTCTCTTCTGTCCATACAACACAACAACATCAGCACCTCTTCCATCTCTCCTACAGCACAACTCAGCCCCCTACTCTCTCTGGCCATGGGAGGGAAGAGGCCTACTGTATACCTGCTACCATACAAACGTTTTATAATTCTTGTATCTGGTAAATAATATCAATTTTATTTTAGGTTTTTACAGGGAAGAAATACATAATTTTATTGTATTAAGAATTATTGGAATATTTTTATTGATTTAAGAAGGAAAATTAGTTGTTTGTGCTTTAATTTCAAGAGAAAGTTTAGGGAAAGTTATATTTACTTTCTCTGGGGGAAATATATATCTATGGTGTTTACATGAAGAAAGGATAAAAAAAATACTACTTTCCTTGAAGAAAGAAAATACAAGTCTCTAATTATAAAATATTAGGAAAGAAAGATCACCATTATAACGCTATTCTGGGCAGATAAAATCTATCTAC
>NW_024740795.1:512500-522500 GCF_018991925.1 Homarus americanus | reverse complement strand
TTGTGGTTATTGGTAATTGTAGTTAAGTACTTTATGTATAGTGTTATGTCATCACAACTGCGACTAAATTGTTATTGTTGGTGATTTCAGCCAAGACGATCCTCCAGAATGACTTTGATGACCTGTTTACAGTATTATAATTTAAGGAATTTAGTGGACTTTCATACCAGCCTGGCAGGATCATATGTGGATATTGTTGTGATTGAGTTGTCAGATACCATGACAACTTATAAACCTCTCGAGTATGTCAGATCATTATACCATGAGAGTGACCTCACAATATCTGACATTCCAAGGCATCGAGTTGAGGAATTTACCCCACACATTCTGGGACATGGGAGACAGGCCAGATGATGTTAGTAGTTAGGAGGTGACTGTCTCAACTAACCATAACAAAACGGGTCAATGCTTAACAGGAGAGGTCGTTGTACAGTTGACCTCCTGTTGACCCTCGACAACTGTATGACACATGATGACTCAGGAATCAGTTGTGTTATCATACTAGACACTGTTGATACATTTGACAAGATCACAAACACAAAGTTCATCTGACAAAACTTAAGGCGCTAGAAAGTCATCATCATGGTACGCGTCTTCAAGGTGGTACTCGAGTAAACAGCAATTATAGAGTCACCTGCAGTACCCAAGAACAAGGCGCTGATTCGTCCATATCTTGAGTACACACCTCCCTCCTGGCTCAGGTGTCCCTCATCCCATCTTTGACTCGTGGGCAAGATAGAAGAGTAGGCTGGGTGACTCATCTCAAGCTTGGATACGATCTGGCAGGACGTGACATATCAACAGAGCCTTCAACACCAGATGTCCGAGGCCTTGCTGTCATGTTCAAGGGTGATAAGCTCTTGTCTTCACCCCGAGCACGACCAGAAGAAGGGTCTTCGGGTAGAAGAGGCTACACCAATGGCCGACTTATCTTCGGTATTCAGTTCTCAAAAACATTACTTCACTAACGATCCTTCTTGTAGTGTTGGATCTTGTTTTCACAGCATAAAACACACATAAGCAACACACAAACGCACACACACACACACACACACACACTCACAGGTCAAGTAAGGATTAAGATATATAAATGAATTTGACTTAAAACATTCCACAGTTCTTTTTACTCATATCTGTCCTTTATCAGCTAAGACCTTTACCCATGAAACATAAGTGACTTTATACGCAAGATACTAAAGTTCACCTGGAGATTACACACCCCAGTTTAATTCCTATAATGCTAACTGGAGAGGGGGGTAGAGTAAGGTTAGGATGGGTTAGATTATGTTATGTTAAGTTAGATTATATATATATATATATATATATATATATATATATATATATATATATATATATATATATATATATATATATATATATATATATATATATATATATATATATATTCCTGGTAGGTTGCAGGATGTGTAAATTCATAGCACACATGACTGGTGACTAGTGGGTGGGCGCGCGCGTGCGTAAAATGTCACTCAGAAAATCCAAAATTAAAAATCAGACCTTAAAAAAAAATATATATATTATAAATTCAAATTACTGACTTTTTTCATTGTAATTATGAATTTCATGTTTTTGTGGTATGTGTTGAAATTGAAAACTTTTATTCATACTATAACAGAGATTCATATAATATTTTCCTTTACAATATAGTATATAAACAAGCAAAACAATAACTTTCAACACGTCAACAAGAAGTGTCACGAAGTTGTTATGTTTCAACCATCACACACAGAGGTCACCTTCCCTCATCGTTCCCTCACCTTTATGTAACACGTCTGGACTGTCTATTGTCTACTGTCTACTGTCTACTGCCCCTTCATATCAATAGCAGCAGAAGAACCATTATATCTGACCACTAAGAACTGTGTCACCTAGCTTCACCAGAATCCATACAACTCTCTCGTATCTCTAGCAACACAGAAGTGATCCAATGATGTGTTACTTTTCTGGTAATATCTTCCCTTAAACTTCCCAAGAATGAACACATGTCTTACTGGAAATTGAAATCCTAACAAGTAATGATATTTTCTCAACTTTCATTACCTTCTGTTGTAAATATATGTTAGGACAATAGATTCATGATAGTGTAAAGTTGTTATGTATTTGTGAACTAAAACAAAAAAATCCTATATGCGACCTGGAAATACCATCACGAGACCTTTGTTTACGTTTACCTCTGACACATGTAAACAAATGATAAAATACCACGACTCTATGAACCAGGTAATTAATAGCCTTGTTACACGTTTAAATTACCTTAGGTCTTGAAGTACAGTAATAACATCTTAACGTTAACGAAATCATGAGATGTTTAGAAATTGGTTGGTGAATCATCTCTTGCCAAACACTGTTACCCAGGCAGGACAAATACACACACACACAAGCACACACACACACACACACACAAACACACCCACACAAACACACACACACACACATTCACCCAAACAAGCGGATGAGGTATTGTGGTAGAGGTGTTATGAACTCTTGATTAGAGTCAACGTGAGAAGCGATATTACGGTGAGTACATTCTCTTTTATCGTGGGATTTTCAGAAGGACTCGGCCAAGTACTCAATCAGGGACTCAATCAGGGACTCAATCATGTAATCGAATCCCAGTTGATGAGACAGAGACAAATTACTCTGAGTGCTTGATACCGAGACGACATGAAGGGAACGAAGATTTGGTTTTCCAGACCGGTCTCCAGTACAACGATACTGCCTCTCACTCTCCCACCTGTTGTCCTGTCACTCACAGCTGTTGCCCTCTCACTCTCACAGCTGTTGCCCTCTCACTCTCACAGCTGTTGTCCTGTCATTCACAGCTGTTGCCCTCTCACTCTCACAGCTGTTGCCCTCTCACTCTCACAGCTGTTGCCCTCTCACTCTCACAGCTGTTGCCCTCTCACTTTCTCAGCTGTTCTCTCTCATTCTCCCTAAATCCCCTTTCCAAAGATCTCTATCCCTTCTCTTCCATTTCTACCGCCATCCCTCCCTTCCTCCCCCTTTCTTTGCCTATCTTCACCCTTCAACCCAAACCTTCTCTCCAATCTCATTTTCCCTTTCCTCCTTACTTTCCTCCCTACTCTCCCTTTTTTCTACCCACTCTCCCTTCCTCTGACTTACCCACCCACCTTCCTTCATTCTTCATTGTCTTCCTCCCTCTTCTCTAACCTTCCCTCTCTATCCACCTTCTTCCCTACCCCCTCCCTGTCTCCCCTTTCCTTACTTATTCCCCCTCCCTCTTTCCTCCCTGTCTCCCCTTTCCTTACTTATTCCCCCTCCCTCTTTCCTCCCTGTCTCCCCTTTCCTTACTTATTCCCCCTCCCTCTTTCCTCCCTGTCTCCCTCCCCTCTCCATCCCAGGTTGGCTCAGGAGAGAGTTAGAGAGTTAGATTAAAGATGTACAGGTCCAGCATTAAGATGAGCTGGGGAGGATGACCGCCCGCGCCCGCGCGCGTGTGTGTGTGTGTGTGTGTGTGTGTGTTTGTGTGTGTGTATTTGAGTAGTATTTATATATTCGTAAGTGTCTAAGACGTATAATGAATGTCTGAGTGTTTTTATGTGCGTGTATGTCTGTCTGTCATCTATCATAATATACTCCTGGCAACACAAAGAGAGATATTTCATTAGAGAGAGAGGGAGATAGATAAAGAGAGAGAGAGAAAGGAAGATAAAAGACAGAGTGGGGAGGGGGGGAAGGGGATGATTACTGTGCTAAAATAAACAGAGAACAAAAAATTTAAATAAACACAGAACAGATGAAGTGAGAAAAATATCTAGTGAGGGAACTAATACGTAGAGGAACAGGAGAATGAAATGACATAATAAAAACACAGATAGATGGATGGATAGTCAAGAGAGAGAGAGAGAGAGAGTTAATGTATGCATGCAGATCAAGGATACAGTGGAACGCAGCTGAAAGTTCATCTCCTCCACCAGTTGCGGGAATCCCAAACGTGAAGGTTGTAAGATCCACAAGATTACCAGGAAAGGCAGAACTATTCTTGTACCCCAAAACACCTTAACCTCGGCCACCCGCTTATGCTAACACAATATAATTAACCCAAACAAAGGATAAAGGTTGTATTATCGTCCCCCCAGAACGAAGGGAACAAGTACTGAAGCGCAGAGAGTGTGAGCACCCCCGAGACGTGTGAGAAAGTGTTTTAGCTCATAAAAATGCAAGGCGTGTGTGATTAGTGGACATAAGACGGCCAGTTCGCTTCCTAACGGAGATGAAGCTCTGGCAAGAATATAAACAAATAACTCGCGACTCAATCCTCCTCTCTCAAGGGTTCGAAACATCGTCTTGGGATTCCTAGCGGTGTGTGAGGTACGAATGAGCGGCAATTAGTTGAGGATGTAGGACAAAGCTCCATTGTGCCAGGTGGAGCTGTGGTCGCTGGTTTGTTTGTCTAGCGTCGTCTGGGATCTTAGTCAAGACCTCGAGGAAAGGTAATTATCAGACACTCCGACAATCGAAGATGAACCCTCAGGAGAAACAACGGACCCGAGACGAATACTGATCCCTGGGGTTCGAACGTGCGAGTGACGCTTATGTTATCAAAGAAGAGATGCTAAGATTTATATTCCTCTTATCTCTTTATCGTTTTTATCGTCGTATCTGCTTGTTTAACGATTGGCCTAGTAATTTATTTATCAGACCCACTGCCAAATATGTCTGTTGGGGCGATTTATTCTAATTATACATCAACTTTGGTCTCCGTACCCACCCGTGTACAGGTTCGTTTGTTAATTCATTCAATACATTTATCACTGTACATATTCCTCTAGGGATTTTCTTTATTACTTACAAGTTCTACCACAACTATCACTACTGAAGGTTAGGTTTATTTATTACTATCGCGTCTCCACATCAACCTGGCCCACGTAGCAAAGGGAGGGGGTGGGGGGGACAGAAACTCACCTTGTAAAAACTCACATAACCAAACTAACGCTAACCTAACCCTAACTAGTGAGTTTTTATCCGTGCAAGAGATAGATGAGGTAGAGTGTGTGGTAAACAAGTACAGATTCAGAGTATATCGAGCCTCTTCCTCCCCACAAGGACACACACACACACACACACACACACACTATGCGGGCCAAGGAACATGTCTCCCGCTGCATCTACTTGATCCACATAACTTGTTGACTCAAAGCCTATTAGGAATGGCTAACAGGTAAATGTTTACTGAAGGCATTGATATCAAGCAAATGTTTCTTGGTGAGGATGTGTTATAAACGAACTTATCCGTGTTGGTATTCTTAAAATGTTTTGCTTGTGAATACTTAAGAATTAATTACCACATCTTCATGGTAGACTTACACCATAGGCCAGTGAGGGCAGGAGACATTTCTATAGGCCTATTCTGTGTTTACTTATTTTTTTAAGGAATTTAGGACTTGAGGTGGACGAGTGGATACGGCCATAAAAACCTGTACTAAGGGTACACTGGTTCACGACTGGGAAGGCCATAGTGAACCTAAGTGTAAACATGAACCAAACTTTGTATAGAGGAGGAGGAATGCCGCTCTGGCCACACTGTTTCCTTATATATCTAAAACTTCTTAATCAGTGTACTAGATCCGCGCTGCCCTTAACTGATCATCGTGCCTAGATGACCAACATTCGCTTTTCGTGAGGTCAAAGGTGAAACAACCAGAGAACCTATAGTTTGAGGTACTTAGAGGTCAAATTTACACCAATTTACAAAGGGTCAAAGATCATCACAAGCTTACAATTCTGGATTATTCGTCCATTACAGCCTCCAAGCAGGTCATGTAACACTGACTATGGGAGATAAGAAAGAAAGAAAGAAAGAAAGAAAGAAAGAAAGAAAGAAAGAAAGAAAGAAAGAAAGAAAGAAAGAACTGCTGATAATGAAATAAATTAGATAAAGACAGAGAGAGAGAGAGAGTAAACACGAACGAACGAATACAAAGAGAACGAAACAGTAAAATAAACAGTTAACGACACACTTCACAAGACGAAATGTGATATGTTGAAGAATGTTGAATTAATGGGAGAGAGAAAAAAATATATTGTTTATCTTCAGTGTAAAAAAAGAGAGAGAGAGAGAGAGAGAGAGAGAGAGAGAGAGAGAGAGAGAGAGAGAGAGAGAGAGAGAGAAAGTTGCTATAGACATACAGTAAGAAAATACTTAGGAGAATTACCCGAATAAACAGCGATTAACATATAGAGAAAGAGTGTATAATGATAGGGATTGAAATGAGAGACAATGATAGCCAGGAGAGAGAGAGAGAGAGAGAGAGAGAGAGAGAGAGAGAGAGAGGGAGAGAGAGAGAGTTGAGAAATAAGTCCTGATGGCGTTGAGAATAATTTGGTTATCCTTTCCAACTTATGCTATCATGTTTATGCCTATGTTTATGTTATCCTATTCCTGTTATCCAATGTGATATCCTATTCATGCTATTCGTGCTATTCTGTCATGCTATCCTATTCATGCTATCCTATTCATGCTATTCTGTCATGCTATCCTATTCATGCTATTCTGTCATGCTATCCTATTCATGCTATCCTATTCATGCTATTCTGTCATGCTATCCTATTCATGCCATCCTATCTATGCTATCCTATTTATGCCATCCTATTCATGCTATCTTATTCATACCATCCTATTCATGCTATCCTATTCATGCTATCCTATTCATACCATCCTATTCATGCCATCCTATTCATACCATCCTATTCATGCTATCCTATTCATGCCATCCTATTCATGCTATCCTCAAACTTTCTTCCATTATGTTATCCAGTTATCCCTCCTCCTCACCTGCTCTCACCTGGTCGACAATTAAGCATGTGCACGTCCAGGTTCTACTTCAAAAGGTGGGGTCAGTGTATTTGTAGTTGTCATTATATGTAGTGTGGATAGTCAATAACTTAGGGACGGCTTTCTCGTGCCAATAAAGAATAGACAGATTGATAGATGTTAATAATATGTGTGTGTGTGTGTGTGTGTGTGTGTGTGTGTGTGTATAGACTAAGGTAAGATCGAACCAGGGTACTCCAGGTGATAGGTTGTTGTGTTTGCCACTATGCCACCTCCATCCATATTAAAGAACCTTATTGTTGTGTGTATGAGTCAATAAATGGACTTTAAAAGACCATTGTTGTTAATGCACTTGAACATTTTACAACAATATTTTAGTTAGTACATCATTCATTTATTTACATTATGGTGTTTATTACCACAAGTCACTTTGTCTATACTTCAACGTGTTCAGTACTCGTAGTGTCTGTATTAACTAATGATTGATGACCTCTTGTATCCATCCATCAGTGGCAACAAACCAGCGTACCTTAACTAATTCTCGATGTTTATCACCACACGCGGGAACAACCACCTCAGCTAATTGGATGATCGTCTAAACTTTTCATTAGTAAAGGAGATTGTCGGTCATTGATCACTCCTCAGACAAATGACCTTAGACATTCGGGGTCAAAGAGGTGGTGTGGGCAAGGGTCATTATCTTCACTACTCACGAATGGTGCTGTTGGACGTGAATAGATCTTGTTTTGATTGTAGTTTGGCCAGGATAGATGATTAGTATAGGATGATATGTGTACAGTATGTTTGTTTGTGTCTTAAGGACCAGTTTTTACATGTCAAGAATAATACGTGTAGTGAAGATGTTAGGTTTAGTGATGAAGTTTGTATTTCCATTCTATTAGCAGTCACTTGAGAATGGTGGAGAAGTGGTTATCGTCCTAGATTGACCGTCCATTGGTCAAGGATTCGAAACCCCATTAACGAGGCAGTATGTGATTCATCTCCAGTGTGAGGCAGTATTATAACCACATCACCAGAGGCTTAGTTTACCCGTACTCAGATCACACAGGGAGACAGACATACAGTACTAATCTTAACCCCGGCTTGAGTACAGTTCACATTATATCTATAAATGATAACCACATATTTGTTAAATTTTCATCCGAATATAAACTTCAAGTATTATACATCTTAGCTACGGCCAATCTTATATGTTTGTCTGTCTGGCCAGGTGATGAGACTGGAGACAGGTGTGTGGTCAGCTTTCGTCATATCAACAGTGGTCACGGGATAACGTTATTACAATGTTATTCTTATATAGTTACTTTGAATCACACTCTGTTATTTAATTCCCCATACGGGTTTCGATAACGTAAAAAGTACTTAATTAAACTTATAACCTTTAACGATACTGAAACAAGTTTACCTGGATAATTAATTACTCTTAGTGTCAATATGAATTACCGAGGAGTTTCACTACTGACGTCACACCTAGAGAGTTGTTGGACGCTCATTTGACTTTTTTTTTTATATAACAAAACTACATCTCGAAGCGTATTGGTCAAGTTTTTATCCATTTTATAGAAAGTATAATGAACAATCTAAAAAAAAAAGATGATAGGAAGGGTAAATACACAGAGACAGAGCATATTAAGGGAGATGAAGGTGAAAGGTGGTTTAAATCCCAAACTAAGAATAGACACGTACAGATACACTCCATTATTATATTTTTCAATACCACTTAAACCTACAGCTCCTTGTAACGCTCTACTTCCCTACGGCTGAGAAATGTGTGTGTGTGTGTGTGTGTAAGTGGCGACACCTCACAGATTTAGGCCAAATTAAAAGTTTTCGTCACATTTATCGTCACAATCTAGCCAAGACAACAGAGACTTTAATATACTGTACATTTTTCCCCACAACTTTCATTTATAGATGCTGACAGAACTTCAAATTTATGGGCTTTTGTTAATGTTGTAATACGAGATTCAGAAAGCAAAAGACAATTAGGGCGAGACGTATTGAAATCACTGGTGAATATCGCGCTCATTTGTTAGTATGTATCAACGATCGAATATTGTTTTTATTCCTTATACTCAAAACAAAAAAACAAATCTTGCTTAAATTCACCGTTTTTCTTATTGTTTTGCTTCTGTGATTTTAACTCCTTTCATCTTGGGGGAAGGTAGAGAGGGGAGGGGTAAGCAAACACAGACTAACCCAGATTTGATAACGTTATTTACACTTTATTCAGTCAGGCTTAGATGAAGGTGTGGCGAGGTGTAGTGATTGATTGGCTTGGTTTGTTTGGGTAATAGATGACGTGTGGGGTTAAGGTGGTGTAAGGGGGAGAGAAAAGGGAATGGTAGGGGGAGGGGGGTAGAAGGAGGTAGGGGTGAAGGAGGAAAGGGGAAAAGAGGGAAAGATGGAAATAAAGAAGGGGATTAGAGAGTGAAAGAGAGAGAGGGGGGGGAAGGAGGAGTGGAAAGGGGGAAGAGAAGGGTTTGGAAAAGGGGGAAAGGGAAACAAGAGAGAGGTAACAAGGCATCAGATTAGGTAGACAAATTGTTTCCCTTTATTATTATTGATATAAACCTAAACCCAATAAGACTCCATTTAAATTGATTCTTTTTACAAGTTTACAACACAAAAATAAACAAAATATAAATATTTTTTTTTAACTCCAATTTAATTATTCATGAAAAAAATAGTTAATATATACAAGATTTTATCCAATGCAAACTCCTCTTGGTTAATCCGGCCCACAAACTCTTAATCCGGCCAAAAAAATCTCAATCCGGCCAAGAATCCTCTAACTCGGCCAAGACTCCTATAACTAGGCCAAGACTCCTCTAACTCGGCCAAGACTACTCTAACTCGGCCAAGACTCCTCTAACTCGGCCAAGACTACTCTAACTCGGCCAAGACTCCCCTAACTCGGCCAAGACTCCCCTAACTCGGCCAAGACTCCTCTAACTCGGCCAAGACTTTCTGTAACTCGGCCATGCAACTTTTTATCACCTAATTGTTACGTATGTATGATATGTATGATACTGTTTATGTATTTATGTATCCCTGTATGCATCAGACCTTCTGTGAGGGAAATACCATCTAGGAAATTATATACAGTATATTTTTTTTCCCAGGTCGTTGTAGATGGACGAAGATTGTCCTGGGAATGAC
>NW_024740795.1:492500-510000 GCF_018991925.1 Homarus americanus | reverse complement strand
ACTTGTTAAGGTGTTCACAGTCTTCCCAGGTGTGATTGCCGTCCCTCTGTACTTCTCATTACAAAACTCTCTCTCTCTCTCTGTAACGTTAATTGGGTGTTGTTACTAAATACAGTGTAACTAGCCGTATCACTTCTCCTGTATTAATCATTACAAGATGGTATGTGAGCTGTAATTGTGCTTTAGTTGTTTGTGTTTTTGTTGAGTTATTTTGAGGGTGATTTTTGGTGTTATTTTATTTTTGTTTTTGTTTTTCTGTTTCATATAAGTTTACGTAGTTGCTTATATTCGTCATCTTCCTCTCCCTCTTTTATTCCTTCTCTCCCTCCCTATTCCTTCTATCCTTATACACCCTTTCTCTACTCCCACCTAATACTCTTCCTTCCACTCCCCCCCTCCCCCCCTTACTCCACCTGCCCCCTCACTCTGCCAAATGCGTCAAGGAAGAATTGTTTTGTGTTTTACCTTCCTTAGTTAAAACAACAACAACAATAAAAATAATAATAATAATAATAATAATAATAATAATAATAATAATAATAATAATAATAATAATAATAATAATAATAATAATAATAATAATAATAATAATAATAATGATGATAATAATAAAACCGTGTTGTGCCGTATGAAACAAACTGGTTTACCTGGGCGTGGTAGACCAGGTGACTGTATCCTGATCGGTCCAGCCTTTTCATCCGTTCATCCTGGTTCACTTTGGTCCACTTGAATTCGTCCGATCTCTTATTATTTCGTTTGGTTCAAGATCGGTTTGTTTTGATTCGTGGTTCTGTGTGTAGTTCACTTTGGTGTTATCTTATTTTCTATTTGCACCGGTTCATATTGTCCCATCCCGGTCCATCTTGTTCCACCATGGGTTATTTTTATTTTATCCTTGTTCATTATGTCCCAAATTCGGTCCATTCTTCTTAACTTTGGTTCATTTAACTTCAGCTCTGTTTATTTTTTCCCAACTTGGTCCATCTTGGTCCACCCTGGCCCATCTGACACTCTTACTTAACTCGGTCCATTTCGGTACATTTCGCTCCTCCCTGCCCCTGCCCGGTCCACTCATATCGATTTTGGTCCACCCGGTACGTCTGTCCTCAGCTGGTGGTGGACCGGACCCAGGTATGTGCTCGACAGTTCTCTTGTGACGCACAGCTGGCGTCTCGGATAATCCCGATGGAGGACGATAAGACGTGAAGGATAAAGGAGAAAGTGAGGAGAGAGAGATAAATGGAGAGGGAGAAGGAAGGAGAGAGGGAGATGGAAGGAGAGAGGGAGAGGCCGATATGTTTTGTATATAGTGTGTGTGTGTGTGTGTGTAGGAGAGAGAGAGAGAGAGAGAGAGAGAGAGAGAGAGAGAGTAGGGCGTGGTCGTGCCAGGTCGGGGAGGAAGGCAGAGGTGACCTCGTTCCTATACCTGAGGTGGTTACGCCGGAGGACAGAGAAAATTTCACAAGTTTTCGTTCCGTTTCTTTTCTTCCCACCATTAGTGTTATCGTATCTTCTTATCAGATAATACACCGGTGTAGGCACGCGTCCACCTGGTGATAAAATACTTGGGCTCTGAATGAAAGTAACAGCGATTGTGTGCTGGTCTGGGGAGTCGCCCTGATGGAGTTCGACAAGGTGGACTACGACAGGGGGATATCTTGGTTCCTCTCCTGTTTGTGCACTACTCATAGATGCAGGTCGTACGTGGATCCTCCTGCAAGAGGTTATACATCAGTGTATACAGGACCAGATACCTTCTCCAACCTAGATTTTCACGATGAATAATATTATACAAGTTTATTGTGTAAGACTGGGGCCGGTTCTTCAAGCTGGGTCAATAAGATGGGGTTTGTTATACAGACTTGGTACATATAACACAGATTGTTCTTCAGGATTATACTAAACAATAAGACTTTGTATACAGTAGACTCTTATACCTGTTCATTAAGCCATGGCACTACTAATTGAGTAATGATTTCGCTATGCCTACGACGATTTTACTTACCTAAATAATATCAAACTAATAAGTTGGTCGTCCACAGATATATTTTTGTTGTGACGACTAAGATTGATAAATGCTGCTATGGAACACAAGATCAAGTAACACCAAACAGTTTGCTTGTGTTGATTTATTCCTTTTTAATCTATTCCATAAAGGCATAACTTTTGTTTGAAGTTAAAATAAAGTAAATTTATGACTGATAGTTCTGTCATACTTATATAAAGAATTAAGCCATATTATTGTTATGTTTTGTACTCTAATAAAAAAAAAACATATGAGTCTTGTAAAATAAATGTGTCCTGTTTTTATTTACATCCAAAGAACATAATTTTATAAGTTAGTTTAGGTTAGGTTAGGTTAGGTCAGGTTAGGTTAGGTTAGGTTAGGTTAGGTTAGGTTAGGTTAGGTTAGGTTAGTTTAGAATAATGTTTACCTAACCCAGGAAGACCAGACAACTCACAAACCGCACTGGATAAACATTTCTCCAAGAATAAAATTTACTAATTGATATTCACTCAAGGTACACCAATCACTGCCAGGTAAACAGGAAATCGAATCAGAAGAGGTTATTTTTCTCAAGCTTAAACTCACACCAGGGAATCGAACCCATGACTATTGATTACAAAGCGAGTTAGGTTATCCACTACGCCAGAGGTACAGCACACGACTGATAGGTTGTAAAATGGATGGTGGTGTCAGTAGGAAACGCTAGGGGTCCTGAACGAGAGGGAGGCGTGACTAAGATACACGGAGGAAGACGGAGACTAGGAGGAGGAGAAGAAGGAGGAGGAGGAGGAGGTGATAAAGATGGTGAAGAAGAGGAAGAAGAAAGGCAACAATGAAGCAATAATAACAACAACAAGCAACAAACACTGATATAAAAAATTAACAAGATACAGCAAGAATCATTAACAACAACAACAACAACAACAACAACAACAACGACAAAAACAATAACAAGACAACAATAAACATTAACAACAAAAACAAGAATAACAAAAAACAATAACAAGATAACAACAACAAAAACAACAACAACAGAATGAAGAGCAGCAATACCATAAAACATTGAGGAAGAGTAAGATGAAAAATTATAATTAACAAATAAACCAAAAATGAAAAAGTAAGAACAAAAGATAAAAGGAAGAAACGAAGAAGAGGCGAAAGAAATTAACGAAGAGGATGAGGAGGAAGAGGAGGAAAAAGAGGATGAAGCAGAAGGTAACGAAGAGTAGGAGGGAAATAAGGGGGAAGAAGAGGAGGAAGAAGAAGGTAATGAAGAGGAGAAGGAGGAGGAAGAAGAAGAAGAGGAGGAGGAGGAGGAAGAAGAAGAGGAGAAACGTGTGTGAAAGTGGACCAGTTCGGTGACAGGAAGATTTATTTCTCAAATTATTGGTTAGGTTAGGTTAGGTTAGGTTAGGTTAGGTTAGGTTATGATGGTAGATGGATGACCAAGTGATGCATAATGAGTGGTCACTGACTGGTGAGTGGGTGGTGACTGGTGAGTGTGGGTGGTGACTGGTGAGTGTGGGTGGTGACTGGTGAGTGGGTGGTGACTGGTGAGTGTGGGTGGTGACTGGTGAGTGTGGGTGGTGACTGGTGAGTGTCGGGTGGTGACTGGTGAGTGTGGTGGTGACTGGTGGTGGGGTGGTGACTGGTGAGTGTGGGTGGTGACTGGTGAGTGTGGGTGGTGACTGGTGAGTGGGTGGTGACTGGTGAGTGTGGTGACTGGTGAGTGTGGGTGGTGACTCGTGAGTGTGGGTGGTGACTGGTGAGTGGGTGGTGACTGGTGAGTGTGGGTGGTGACTGGTGAGTGTGGGTGGTGACTGGTGAGTGGTGACTGGAGGGTGATGCTAGTAACTGGTGGAATGGATACTGACTGGAGGCTGAGTTGCAAAATGACTGGAGGATAAATAACTGGTGGGAAGTAACGGAATTATTGACTGAACTAACTGAATTCTCTGGGAAATACCGGAATAACTGTCTCAACTAACTGGAAAATGACTGAATTATTACATAAATCGTTGAGAGATGTAAGGTCCGTAGAGATCTAATGACTGGGGGAAACGACTGGAGAATGACTGGTCTAAGCATAAAAGAATTACTGCTAATTAGCTTAAGGGAGAGGAGTGACCGGAGAATGATCTAAAAACGATTGGAGGAACGACTGTGAAAGTAACTGGAAGAATGACTGTGAACTAAACTGATGAATGACTTTTATAATGTATTTGACAGACACAGACAAGCATTAACTTCATTACAAAGACCAAAAAAATATTATTATTATCCCCCTCCCAACACTCTCTGATCATTAGGTCAAAGATATCCATGTTTGTTTGTAGTAAGGAAGTTAACCTAAGGTACACTTCATGAAGAAATATTATTGGCTGGTGTTCAAGACGGCAGATGTTTGGTCTTGGGGGTTGGTAAGTCAGTTTTTTTTTTTTTACTGCGTCGAGGAAAACTAACACAAGATGACAGATAACGAACACGTGTACCCAATTCCTGGCATTCTTGTGTGTGTGTGTGTGTGTGTGTGTGTGTGTGTGTGTGTGTGTGTGTACGGTATAGGAGAAAGTATCCAACCTGATATGTAATTATTGAACCTAGAAAGAAGACATGTATACCTGTGTGTGTGTGTGTGTGTGTGTGTGTGTGTGTGTGTGTGTGTGTGTGTGTGTATGTGTGTGTGTACGTAATCACCTGAGTGGATATGAAAGGTATTTTGTTGTGGAATATGTATAACTTATATGTGGAAAAAATAACCCGTAAATATGTGACTTGAATCTAGTAATGGGACACAGGCCTCAACATTAATTCAGGATCAGGTTAGGTTAGGTTAGGTTAGGTTAGGTTAGGTTAGGTTAGGTTAGGTTAGGTTAACAAGTACAACTACAATCAGAGGAAGGAAGAGGTATGAGTGCGACTCTATGGATGGCAGCTGATGCCTACTGTATAAAGGTCAATAGTTACGTTAGGTGAAGGTGGTGGTACTGGGTGAAAGGACTTATTAACGCGTATTAAATCTTTACCTTTAGTAGTAGTAGTAGTAGTAGTAGTAGTAGTAATAGAAGTAATAGTAACTTTACGAAAATGTGTAGAAATTATTCACAATGTAAAAATATAATCGTGATTGTTGACATAAGGATTTTTCTAGTTAATATTTTGTTTATATTATTTTAATCTTTCATATATATTAAAATAATCCTCAAGTCTCATTAACTACATGAAAAGAAGATGATAGTCAACATGGCGTCATTATTAGATAGTGACTCTCCTGTAATAAAATTCTCAATACCCCCAATTAAGAGAAAAAATAATTAATCTTAAGAGTTTTTAAAAATACGGATCTAAATCTCAATAACTCTTAAGCTTTTGGGAATTTTATGAGACAACACCAAAAATAATATGGCGTTAAGATTTTGCGCTCAGATTGTACCATGACTTGATATGGTTTTTTACTTCTAGTGTCAATAAAAACTCGAAATTAGGGTAGGAATGTTTGAGTGTTTGTCCGTGTGTAGTGTCCTCACCTCACAACAGGTTTGGTCATCTTAACTAACTAGGTTCCCGTTAAATGATATGAGTTAAAACAGGTCGTGGGTGATGGTGATGATGATGATGGTGGTGATAGTGGTGATGATACAGTAGTGGTGATGATACAGTAGTGGTGATGATAGTGATGATACATTGTGATGGCATGTGTGTGATAGGTAACATCATCGTACACACGTGAGGAACAGCTACCTGGAGTGAATGCTAACACGACAGATGAGAATAACTAAACGACCCTCTCATACGATATATCCGCCGCCTAATATGTATAATCACCACATAAATCAACAGTATCATCATCATCATAGTATCCATATGTAGGCTTAATACATATGTATATCACATTAACCTGTAGAATCAATACGGAGATGTATAACAGAACTGAATAGAATCAAATACAAAGGTAATTTTTATCCTTGTGACGCCTCTAAGACAACGAGACACACTCAGAACCACAAGCTAAAGACAGACTACGCCAAGAACTAACTCAACTACTGATAGAAGTCCTCACAACCATAAATAAGACAAGAGCAAAAAGAGTATTCACAGTTTCGCCAAGAATACACACTGGACATCTATACCGAGCCGCGTCAGACAAAAAAAAAAAAAAGGTGAAGGCCGTTCCCAAGGTAAGCGATAGATAGTGAAGATGTGGGTGTCGTCTGGAGACTCTGCCTACATGCCTGCCTGCCTGTTTGCCACCGTCTGCCTCTTGTCCTCTTGAACCATCTGCCAACCCATCTATCTATGTGTAGGAACCATCTATTAATAGGAGTGTAGCTTTAAGCCATCTGTGTAACTGTGCCATCTGTAACAGCTGGTCTATATATCGATATACCTAGACTACCTGTAGCTCTATTTACCTGTATACTGGACCACCTGAGGTACCGGCTGTAATCTATGCTGTATCTGTAAGCCTGAGGTGTTGCTCTCACTGATTACTGTGTCAACGTATGCATAAATCAGTGTGCCGACGCTGTTATGCTTCTGTAACCTTGGTAACAATATAAAAACAGTACCATTGTTCCCTAAGTTAGTACCATTGTACCCTAAGCCATGAGAGTGTACTGTACCTTCGTCACTTAAGCAGTATTACTATGGTAACATTTATGTGCACCATTGTGCCACTGTAATACTATACTGAACCAATGTACCGTCTACGTGTATTTTGTAATCACTAAATCTTTATAATTTTACCATTATACAATATTTACACCAATACACCACTGTACCATTACACCACTGTACCATTACACCACTGTATCAATACACCACTGTACCATTACACCACTGTACCATTACACCACTGTACCATTACACCACTGTACCATTACACCACTGTACCATTACACCACTGTACCATTACATCACTGTACCATTACATCACTGTACCATTACATCACTGTACCATTACCTGCTGCCATTACCATGTACCATTACATCATATCATTACACCATCATAATCCTACTGGCCTCAGAAGTCCCTCACATGAGTGGAGGTCAGGAGGAGACTTATCATGAACCATCTAGAACTGGACGACATTGGAGGAGGTGGAGAGGAGAGGATCAGGAAGTGGTCAGTTTGTCAGGCTTATGGCCGGGAGGAGGAGGAGAGGAGGGAGAGGAGGTCGGAAGTGGTCAGTCTGTCGGGCTTATGACGCAGGAGGAAGAACAGGAGGAGGAGGAGAGGAGGAGGAGGAGAGGAGGTGGAAGTGGTCAGTCTGTCAGACTTATGACGCAGGAGGAGAACAGGGAGGAGGAGGAGGAGGAGAGAGGAGGTCAGGAAGTGGTGGTCAGTCTGTCGCTTATGACGCAGGAGGAAGAACAGGAGGAGGAGGAGGAGAGAGGAGGTCAGGAAGTGGTCAGTCTGTCGGGCTTATGACGCGGGAGGAAGAACAGGAGGAGGAGGAGGAGAGAGGAGGTCAGGAAGTGGTCAGTCTGTCGGGCTTATGACGCAGGAGAAGAACAGGAGGAGGAGGAGGAGGAGAGAGAGAGGGGGGTAGGAAGTGGCAGTCTGTCGGGCTTATGACGCAGAAAGAACAGGAGGAGGAGGAGGAGGAGGAGAGAGGAGGTCGGAAGGGTCAGTCTGTCGGGCTTATGATGCAGGAGGAAGAACAGGAGGAGGAGGAGGAGGAGAGAGAGGAGGCCGGAAGTGGTCAGTCTGTCGGGCTTGTGACGCAGAGGAAGAACAGGAGGAGGAGGAGGAGGAGGAGGAGGAGGAGGAGAGAGAGAGGTGGAAGTGGTCAGTCTGTCGGGCTTATGGATGCAGGAAGAAGAACAGGAGGAGGAGGAGGAGGAGGAGGAGGAGGAGGGAGAGGAGAGAGGAGGCCGGAAGTGGTTGTCTGTCGGGCTGAGGACGCAGGAAGAAGAACAGGAGGAGGAGGAGGAGGAGGAGGAGAGAGAGGAGGTCGGAAGTGGTCAGTCTGTCGGGCTTATGACGCAACAAAAACAAAAATCCCACAAATCATATAAAATAATCCCAAATCGGTAAATATAATCCCAAATCTGTTCTTTCTAGAGAAGTTAAATCTGTATCCTAAAGCAGAGTATTAGGTGATTTGTTAAAGACAGATTTTATACCATTATTACCGATTAAACCCGTCATGAGTTTCTGAGACGCAATAAAACATAAAAAAAAATACAGTAAGGAGTTTTTTTTAAGTCATTTTATCATTCTACAAACATTCAGTAAATCATTCTATATTCAGTTATCTCCTATATCTTTTCTCTCTTCTTCCTTCAGTAGCTTTATGAGTCAGTGAGGATTTTTATGGTATATTGAATTGATATGTATTTGTGAGACCCATTGACTAGTATTGACCTCAGGTGGGTAGGTGGGTAGACAGGTGTGGCCAAGCAGGTGAGTCAGAAAAGGTGTGGTCAAGCAGGTTGAGTCAGAGAAGGTGTGGTCAAGAGGTGAGTCAGAGAAGGTGTGGTCAAGAGGTGAGTCAGAGAAGGTGTGGCCAAGAGGTGAGTCAGAGAAGGTGTGGCCAAGAGGTGAGTCAGAGAAGGTGTGGCCAAGAGGTGAGTCAGAGAAGGTGTGGCCAAGAGGTGAGTCAGAGGTGTGGCCAAGCAGGTGTGGCCGGGCAGGTGTAGCCAAGCAGGTTTGGCTGGCTGGGCAGATGTGGACGGAATGTGTAGATGAGAGGAGGTGACCTCAGGTGTTGTGAGACGAGAGGGGAACAAGTGTGACAAGGCAAATGGTGTGGCCGAGCAGGTGTGGCCGAGTAGATGTGAGATGGGGGTACGGGGAGGGTAGGGCAGGTGTGGCTGGGCAGGTGTGAGATGTGGGTACAGGGAAGGTGGGGCAGGTGTGGCTGGGCAGGTGTGGGATGTGGGTACAGGGAAGGTGGGGCAGGTGTGGCTGGGCAGGTGTGGGATGTGGGTACAGGGAAGGTGGGGCAGGTGTGGCTGTTAAGGGTGGGATGTGGATACAGGAAGGTGGGGCAGGTGTGGCTGGGTAGGGCAGGTGGGCGGGGGTTATGGGAGGGTGGGGCAGATGTAAGGCACAAAAAGGAGGATGAATGGTGGAGGTCACTTTCTCCAACACACACACACACACACACACACTACTGACTGTATCCACGCACACGCACACACACACACACTCACACATATGTAAAATAATACTTCGGAAATACTAACCCCTCTACACACACACACACACACACACACACTCATTATAACTTACAACACAAGACATTATACAAAACTTAAATCCATCCTCAAAAAAAAAAAATTACTTAGAATAAATTGTCAACGAAAATTTAATCATCTCATGAATACATAATACCTTAGGAGTTTTTTTCCCCTTAAACCTTCACATTTTGCACGTCTACAGCAGGAGAGCCTCGGACCAATAACGGAATAGTTCTTTGTTACTGATAAAACACCAAAAAAAAAAAACTTGTTTAATCACATCACCACTAAATATCTAGTCTGGTTGTGTGTGTTTGAGTGTTTTTATCCTATAGTGTTTTTAGAAGTGAATATAACGTGTACACATGTATACCACTAAGACATACACACACACACACAAATAAGCTTATATCACTAAGTCACTTCCACACACACACACACACACAGGTAGTGTTAATAGGGTGGAGGGTAAATTAAGTGACTTTACCACAATAATTTACCTGTTTTTATTTTACAGAATACCTCGTAAAGATGACTGAAGTTACGGTCGCTCGTCCTTGGTGAGGTGAAGTGTCTTAACTACTGAGTGTTTTAATGACTGTGACTTTGTTTGTTAAGAGAGTAAGGGGGGGGTAGACATAGAGAGAGAGAGAGAGAGAGAGGGGAGAGAGAGAGAGAGAGAGAGAGAGAGAGAGACTGATAGACAGATAGACAAAGAATACTGTGAACATTCAAAAGTTATTACAGAAGATACTAATGTTTCCAAGATCTTATATAACTGATGTGTTATTGTTCCACCAGTGACGTAAACTTGTTCCACCAGTGACGTAAACTTGTTCCACCAGTGACGTAAACTTGTTCCACCAGTGACGTAAACTTGTTCCACCAGTGACGTAAACTTGTTCCACCAGTGATGTAAATTTGTTCCACCAGTGACTTAAACTTGTCCGGTGTTTAGTGATGTTGGATAGGCAGTTCTGTTATGATGTGTAAAATAACATGAATTAACGAGCTGATCTAAACTGATCTAACTTAACCTAATCTAACCTAACCTAAACCTAACCAAAACCTAACCAAAACCTAACCTAACCAAATCCTAAAGCATTTTCTATATCACTCCTTATATAACTATCGTTCTTATCGTTATATTAATCCACTATAACAAACTATACGTCTTCTGGTATACTGTTCTACTAGTAAGAGTCAGCATAGTCATTATACCAGTAGAGTTCATCTGGTATGCTGGCGTTGTGTTGTATATATTCACCTTCCAACACTCTTAGACTTTCTCTTTCATCGCCATAAGCTGAAGATTGATCCAGTTGCCAAGTAATGAATCTTCATCTATTCTCTCCCCCTCTCCCTACCCTCTCTCTCTCCTCCTCCCCCCTCCCTATCCAACCACTTCTCTAGGTTCTACTCCTCATTTCATCCCTTTTCTTCCATCCCCCCTCCCCCCCATCCCCTCTCTCTCTAGGTAACCCTCCCTCCTCATTCTCTACAGTACCACTTCCCCAACGCCAATAATCACCCCATCAATGACATCTTCTTGTTGTTTCTCCATTTCTCTTCTTCATTCTACTCTTCTTCTTTCTCTCCATCTGCTCTTTTCTCCCTTCTGTTTCTCTCTTTCAGCATCTCCTCCTCACCCCCCACTCACTTTCCCTCTCCCCATAAAAGCGATAGCAGGGTCGTTCTACGTCACACACACCCGGGAGCACATGTAGAGAGAGAGAGAGAGAGAGAGAGAGAGAGAGAGAGAGAGAGAGAGAGAGAATGTCACCTAACCCAGTCCTTCATATCTCGATTTGGGATGCCGCCGAGGTAGGTATTGGCAGAGGCGGAGAGAATCTTGAGAAGGTCGTCTTTAGCTTGGCCTCATCCTGCCGACGTTATAGGAGAGGAGAGAGGGAGAGGGAGAGAGAGGGAGGGAGGGGGAGGGAGAGAGGTAGGAAGGGAGGTAGAGAGAGAGAGAGGGAGCAATCACGTCTTCAGAATGGCCCTACTTGTAACATCTTGGGTCCCTGGTATAGTGGCAGTCTTGAAGCCTCTCTCATCCCGTATGAAGTGACTGGTCAATCCAATCCTATTAGGCTTCCAATCCTCATTAATGGTTAGGTTAGTTTTGATTAGGGCCGATTAGAATTGGGACCTTTTAAGACTGAGGAGGCCTTATTGGACTTGGGTCTTTTAGGTGTTAGTGGTTCAGTTAGTTGTTGACCGAGTGTGTGTTAAGGGTTTAGAGGTGACTAATTTTATGGGATATTTCGGTGTTGGGGTGAAGATTAATTATTAGGATGAAGATAAAAGACTAATTAAAGAAGAGAAACACACACACACACAGTAAAGGATATGATCTTACCACCTATAACTTGTATAGAGACGTGTTGGCGGCAAAAACCTCCATCCACTGATAACTAAACCTTATCTTGATATCTTTACGATGGAAGTATTTTGATATCAACAAATATCGCCCAATAAATATTACTGAAAACAAGTTACCGAGGCTTCTTGAACACTTTAAGTGGGAGGGAAATGATAAAAAAAAACCAGAATTATCGTACACATCCTCACATCCTCTTGGCAAAAAGGAGCGAAAACTAGTTCCATCACAACGCCCACTTGATCTACATTTATTGGCATTCCTTTCTCACAAAAACACATTCATCTCTTATACTTTCAAACTATCTTAACTTTCAAACATCATACATACATCCAAACACATAATGGAGGTTATTAATAAGAGTTATATATAAATACTTCGTTAAAAACCTCACCATCAGCTAGAGTTTTTCTCCTCCCGCCCCACCTCACGTTTGACCGTGACGTCAGATGTAAACAACTCTAGGGACCTCGCACAGCCAATCAGAGATCAGGTTAGCTCGAGGACATCCACCCAACCAATTAGAGAGTAGTAAATATCTACCACTAGGTCCTGCTCGGTGGAAATAACTAACGAGAGAAAGAGAACCCAAACACAAAATAAAAATAAAAGAAACAAGAGAAAATAAAAAGAAAAGAAAAAGAAATACCGAAAAAAGATGATAAAAGGAGAGAAACGTAAAAAATAAATGATTACCTCCACTACTATTTATACCCGTACGAGAGAGAGAGAGAGAGAGAGAGAGAGAGAGAGAGAGAGAGCAAGCAAGCAGGTTCAGGCACGGGTGGGTAGACTCCTCACGCACCTATCATCATTTGCCTGGTAAACGCACGCTATTACGCTAATTCATGCGTGGGGTGGCAGTAGGAAGGAGGAACAGGTAAAAAAAAATAATAATAATGGCAGAAAATACAAAAAGATAGAGAATTGAAGAGACAGTAAGAGATATAATGGTAGGAGAGATAGAGAGGAAGGAAGAAGTAATGGAGAGAGATAGAGAGAAAGAGAGAGAGACAGAGAGATAAGACGGAGGGATAATTAGATTGAAGATAAACGCATTACTCTTACGTTAATTTCAGCGACAAAAACAACAACAAAAAATAAAGAAGGAAGAGAATTGAGAGAAACAAGAGAGAGAGAGAGAGAGAGAGAGAGAGAGAGTGGAGTTAAACGCACGTAATTATGCTAATTTATACAATGAGTAGAAGCAGGAAGGAGTAATAACACAAAAAAACACGAAAGACTAAACAAAGAAAAACACAAAGAAACGAAAGACGAAACAAAACAAAACAAAGAAAAACACAAAGAAATGAAAGACGAAACAAAAAGAAAAACAAAGAAAAAGAAACGAAAGACGAAACAAAACAAAACAAAGAAAAACACAAAGAAATGAAAGACGAAACAAAATAAAACAAAAACAAAAAGCAAAGAAAAACAAAGAAAAAGAAACAGAAAAAAAATAAATATACAGAAAGTAGAAGACGAAAGGAGGAGCAGCATAAAAAATAAGTGATAGAAAATTAACGATAAAGAGAGGAGTAAGGAGGAGGAAACAAAGAAAGTGAGATAGAGAGAGAAGGTAATAATTAGGTATTAGGTAAATGTGGGGTATTAATGTAATTTATGAAGAGGGTGGAAGCGGTAAGGAGAAGGAGATAAGAGAGAGAGAGAGAAAACAAGAACGAAAGAAAGAAAGAAAGAAAGAAAGAAAGATTGACAACAAGATAGGGATGTAAAGACACCTCATTACATTATCTTATACTAGGAGTGGCAAGAGAAAGACTCAGTAAATAACGAATAGAAGAGAGAAATTAAAAGGGGAATACGAAGAAGATAGATAGAGAGATATGGATAAAGGGGTGGAAGCTAAACACATGTTATTACCTTAATTTATGCAAGAAAGTGGCAACAGGAAGAAGAAACTGGATGAAAAGTAGAGAGAAGAAAATAAGGAAGACAGGAGAATTAAAGGTAGCGAAGAGTAGAAGAAGAGAGAGAGAGAGAGAGAGAGAGATAAGAGTAAAGAAAAAAAGAAAGTGAGAAAGAGGAAAATAGAGAGAGAAAAAAGACAGAGAATCACCATACAAATTAAATAAAAATTATAAAATGAAAAAAAAAAAACACCTGAGAATTATCACAGGTAAATTATTTGTTGAGGTGCACCAGGTATCAGGGAAGTACAAGGCACCAGCACAAGGTTACCAGTCAGTGTTAATCTATAATAATTATTGGTTTTCCCTCTCTCTCTCCTGTTCACAAGTGGAGTCAGGTGAGGGAAAGGTTAGTAGTTAGAAAGCAGGTCATGTAGGTAAATGACCACCCTTCCCCCATGGTGGGTCCTGTCTCCTGCTGGTATAATATGAGGAGGGAATTAAGTGGGTATATTTTTAGAGAGAGAGAGAGAGAGAAAAAGAGAGAGAGAGTGTGTGTGTGTGTGCGTGTGCTTTAAGTCAGATCAATAATGTATATGTATATTCTTATCATTTATATCGTACCTAAAGAGTATCCTTGGAAGTATATATTATTATTATTATACAAAAAAAAAAATGAAAGTCAGAGTACAAGGAAAAGTGAGTCTTATTATGTCTTATAGCGCCCCCCCTCCCCTCCTCTCCCCCCCAAAATAATTATACCTGACAAACTTAATAAAATCAGTATTATATTATGTTCTTACAGTATTTCAAAAGTCTTAATTCGAATCCAGAGGTCAAGGCTAGATTGATCTTTGCTATAATGTGTAAAGATCTCATTATCAAAAACACTAATAAGCAAAAACATTAAAATAAACGACAAAATTTATGGAAACGTAATTATGGCCTGAGTGTGGAAGTGACATCTCCTTGATGATGGCCAACACTGTGTTCTTCATAGACCTGAATCAACACACCTTCTGAGAGTAAGTACAACACAGTGTCATAACCATTGCAGTGTTCTATCAATCTCAGTCCACGGTAAGACGGTGATCATCTATTCAACGCTATTATAAGGAAGAGAACTGAAGTTTAAATGGGTCGTATAGTCATGCCAGGCCTTTAGAGACGGTGAGGCTACGACACACTGTACTGTATACTAAGCATTTTGGTACACAAGGAGGCAGCGAGGGCGACACTACACTCAACAGCTTATTGTTGAAGGTGTAAATTCTCTCTCTCTCTCTCTCTCTCTCTCTCTCTCTCTCTCTCTCTCTCTCTCTCTCTCTCTCTCTTATATAATAATAATTCCTACACCAGAAGTCTCCTTAAAACGTCATTGTACACACTCGGCCTCTAGCAAAGGCTCATAAACATCACAAGGGTGTTCTCGTGGCCTCCGAACCATCAGAGGAGGCTTGTAAAGACTCACACAGGTATGTACATAAGTATTATACCCAGACAGACCTTTAATTATCTACAAAAAAAACACTTGCAAGGTAACCGATGTGTATCATTTAATGCTCGACGTTCTTGAACTATTTTACATGTGTTTTTTGACGCCTTTAAAATCATATGAGTATGTGAACCCTTAATTATAAGAGTATATTATATAGGAACTACAAATCACCTTCTTAAGCTCTAACCATAAGTGCCATCAACGCGAGCAATCACCAAAGCCAGGCATTGACTTTCACCTCATTATTATTTACTTATAGAGAATATCCACCAGGTGAGTATTAGTTCACCTTTTAGTCTCTATTGAAGATATATAATAATCATAGTATTTTCTTACAGGTGATGATGACCCAAGGTGTATGAAGTCTCAAGACCTCTGTAGTGTTGTGTAGATTCTGAAGATATTTTACGGCATCACAGTATTGCGTAAAGGTTGTGTTGTAGTGAGAGTTTGTTAGGGTAGTGGAGGTAGGTGAAAGATGGAGGGGGGAATGAAGGGAGACGTGAGAGATCAAGAGAAGAGATAGTGGAGAGGAAACAAGAGAGAGAGAGAGAGAAAGAGAGAGAGAGAGAGAGAGATAGATAGATGTAAAGTGAGAGAGATATGTACAAAGAGAAAGTTATATATAGAGAAAAGAGGAGAGAAAGACACAAATAATCAAATATATACATAACATAAGAGAACCCATTCACCTTTCAAATATATCAATCCTTCCATTATTCTTCAACCTAAATACCACCCGAAAATATATATTCTGATTGTTAAGAACTTGATAAAAAAATCATAAACAACACTGCAGAAACTCTCTAAGAACTCGTCAGAATTCAAAGGGGTCAGGAGCCGTAAAAGTTCACAGGGACCAGTGACCCTCCCACGGAACTCGTAAACACTAGCTGAGGCGGACTATTTACATCCTTAGAGAGAGCTTACTAACTCTATCCAAACTGATTCACTTGACCAATCAAACTACCATTAAATACTACCTAATCACTTAATCACTTACTCAATTGTACTCAAATGACTAATTAGACTCAAGGAGGGTAAAATCATCGTACTCAGCTAGTTAAGTCACGGTGTTGTAAAGGACTCAAATAGGGGGTACCAAAAAATTCCTTATTGGGTAGTTAGATCATTTACACCGTCTGGTCAGGGGAAAAAATACATAAAATTCCCCTTTATGGCTTTGGGTCCCAGGTAAATATTTCAGGACAAAATAGAAACTTTCGAGAAAAAAAAAACTTTCGAGAAAAAAAAACTTTCATTCTGTAATTTTTAATGTATTTTTTTTTGTTGAAAGAGAATATAAATACAAATTATTAGCATGATAATAATAATAATTCAATGTTGTATGTGATTATGATCGTAATTATTCAAGTAGCCGAATACAGAATGAGGATAAATACTATAAAATACCATACACATACATATTGTACACCTCTCTATTCCCAAGACGCTGTTCGACATACTGTACTGTATTCTGCGTGTTGCCTGGTTCACATTTTTTTTGTATTTAATGTGGAGTTTTATAATCAGAGCTTCGAGAAATGTTGTACAATGTAGGTTATAAGTTCCTAGTGGATCCTGGTCCTATTGAGTGTCGGTCCTAATAGTTACGTTAGGTAGAATTAAAACCTATTTGACCTAGATGTAATACGACCTACAGCTGTTATTTCGGGGTAGACTTGGGTACATATAGGTACATGACAATACAGGAGGATACGCTTCATCACACCAAGTTACAGTAGGATACAATACGCTCAAGGATAAGAGGATACAGGGCTCGATTCCTGTCCTAAGGTCCGTTGGTTCAAACGAGGGGGCACCCCAAGTCCACCCAGCTGAAGACCGGCCAGATTGGTTAGGTAGTACCCGAGGAAAGTACCAGGGAGATGGTGATGGTACTCTTGTAGGGGTTATGACTAGTAGCTGAGACCATGGGGCGCCTCTACCTCCTGCTGGGGGAGTTTCTCAACAATAACTATGAATTAGCCATAAAATTTACAGCGTCTTGTTAAAAAGAAAAATCATTACCTGATCTATCCTTTCACTTGCCGCCCAGACCTGACCCCCCCCCTCTATCTCTCCCCCTCTCTTTCCTCTCTCCCCCTTCTCTCTCTCTCTCGCCCTCTGTCTCTCGTGGGGAAGTCTATAGATTAATCTTCTTTGTACTGTTGTCTGATGAGGAAAAATGACAGTGCCAGAGAGAGAGAAGGACACTAGATAGGAAAACACAGACCATTGTATCAGGAAAATAGACAAGAGAAGTGATTTAAGACAATGTTCTCTCAATAAGTTCCCTGATATCCATCTGTACTCCTCCTCTGGTCATTGTCTTTCTTACCATCACATCATATTTGTCATTCTTTCATCATTATCATCATCATCATCATCATCATCATCAGTCTTGTGTCATCCTCACGGCCACTTCTCATAAATTCTCTCTTTAGTTATCATTTGCTTCCTATTTCACGATAATTAGTCTTTTCTATTATTCCTTTATTTTCATTATCTATCCCATTTCCTTCGTTTATTTACTTCTTGCCTCATTCTTA
>NW_024740795.1:407500-485000 GCF_018991925.1 Homarus americanus | reverse complement strand
GAAGGAAGGTGAGGGGGTGAGAGTAAGGGAAAGAAGGGAGAAGAGAAGGGAGATAAATGAGAAGGTAAGGGGAAGAGGTCAAGATGAGGGAGGAAGGGAGGAGAAGGCATATAAGGAGAGAAGGGAACGGAGACTGAAGGATGGAAAGACGGAAGAGAATAAAGGGAGGGGGGAGGATAAGAGAGAGAGCGGATGGCGAGAGGAGGGAGGGAGGAGTCAGGAAGCACCCACACCCCATATATGATTAATAGCATAAAATCGATTATTACCAGATACTAAGGGAGCTTCTGGTGTGTGTGTGTGTGTGTGTGTGTGGTGTGTGTGTGTGTGTGTGTGTGGTGTGTGTGTGTGTGTGTGTGTGTGTGTGTGTCTGATGAATGTTGTCTCGCTAGGGTTGACGAGCGTGATTATGCGACATTTCCTACGTATTATGGTAGGCCTAATTTAGTTATCCCATTCGATATATAAAATTAGTTGCAATATGAATGGTGAATAACAGTAGGCCTATACCTCATGGGCCTTTCTCAAAAATAATCGTAAAATAAATATATATATTATTTTTTAGACCTAGTGTCCACCTTTTACCACCTGTGAGCATTGAAGTCACTTACAGCCACCTGCCACCGTAAGTAACCATCTAGAACCAACGACCTGTCTCCTGCACCCTCAACCATCTGCCTGTACTTGAGTCAACACACACACAGAGGGCAGCACCGACATTGGCTACTACAGTGTTCCGTGCTCTGCTCTTTTGTCTTATTACGGTGTTATTATGGCTCGTGTGGCGCTGTGATTGTGTCTAGTGGTGCAGGAGTGTATAGTGATCACCTGTGTAAAGTGTGGCGCCAATATCTAGTGTTAGTGATTAGTTATGAGTGAATCTTTTTATTGTTTACTATTGGACCATCGGATGAAGCTGACTACCAATGTCTTTCTAGCTCGGAGACTCATAGCCCTTATGGACAAAGAGAATAAGGTGGAAATTGTCTCTTCTTGATTTACTTTGTTGATATGCCTGGCCAGGTGTGTCCCAGCCACCTCACTGAACTACCTAACTACCACAAACGATCGTTACGCCTGGACTAAACCCTTGTTAGACGACATGTTGATAAAGTGAGTATATCTGTGTGCACTGTACCTATGTGTGTGTGTGTGTGTGTGTGTGTGTGTGTGTGTGTGTGTGTGTGTGTACGTGTGTGCGTGCGTGTATGTTTTAAGGTGTACCTGCGTGTGTTGTATGTATACATGTGTGTGCGTTGTGTATACCTGTGTGTGTGTGTGTCTGCGTGTGCCACCACCACCAGCTACTCCCAAGATCAAAGGTCCCCCAGGACCTCGTCAAGGACCGTGTGGTGGATGGAGAAGGAACAGCCGCTAGTCTATTGTGCACCCCATTTTCATCCTGTGAGCTGTAGCGCAAAAAGGATTACAGAGTAGAGGCCACAAGGGGTGTTTATCAGACCTAAGTAATTTTGATATTATGACGATGAATGTTACAGAGTATTTCCAGTACATTGTTTAAGTCGGTACATAGAAGTTTGTTAGGTATTAGATGCCAAGTGTGGAAACAGCCTTAGTATACCAGCTATCTTGCCTTCAGACATAGAGTACTGTGCCATTTCATAAACAGTGTGCTTGGATCTGTCCCGATGAGGTATTATTTTTTCACCTTTTAAGACATAGTGTTAGATTGTGTGGCCATATGTCTGACTAACACAGTGCACCATTAACAACACAGTGCACCATTACTAACACAGTGGACCATTACTAACAAAGTGGACCATTACTAACATAGTGCACCATTACTAACACAGTGTACCATTACTAACACAGTGCACCATTACTAACACAGTGTACCATTACTAACACAGTGTACCATTACTAACACAGTGGACCATTAATAACACAGTGCACCATTAACAACAGAGTGCACCATTACTAACACAGTGTACCATTACTAACACAGTGCACCATTAACAACATAGTGTACCATTACCAACACAGTGTATCATTTCTAACACAGTGTACCAATACTAACACAGTGTACCATTACTAACATAGTGCACCATTACTAACACAGTGCACCATTACTAACACAGTGCACCATTACTAACACAGTGTACCATTACTAACACAGTGTACCATTACTAACACAGTGGACCATTAATAACACAGTGCACCATTAACAACAGAGTGCACCATTACTAACACAGTGTACCATTACTAACACAGTGCACCATTAACAACATAGTGTACCATTACCAACACAGTGTATCATTTCTAACACAGTGTACCAATACTAACACAGTGTACCATTACTAACATAGTGCACCATTACTAACACAGTGCACCATTACTAACACAGTGCACCATTACTAACACAGTGCACCATTACCAACACAGTGCACCATTATCAACACAGTGCACCATTACTAACACAATGCACCATTACCACCACAGTGCACCATTACCAACACAGTGTACAATTACTAACACAGTGTACCATTACTAACACAGTGCACCATTACTAACACAATGCACCATTACCACCACAGTGCACCATTACTAACACAGTGCACAAAATTATTATTACTAACACAGTGCATCATTACTAACACAGTGCACCATTACTAACACAGTGCACCATTACTAACACAGTGCACCATTACTAACACAGTGCACCATTACCTAACACAGTGCACCATTACCAACACAGTGCACCATTACCAACACAGTGCACCATTACCAGCACAGTGCACCGTACCCAACACAGGCACCGTACCAACACAGTGCACCATTACTAACACAGTGCACCATTACCAACACAGTGCACCATTACCCAACGCAATTACCGTACTAACACAGTGCGCCATTACTAACACAGTGCACCATTACCAACACAGTGCACCATTATCAACACAGTGCACCGTACTAGCACAATGCACCATTACCACCACGGTGCACCATTACTAACACAGTGCACCATTACTAACACAGTGCATCATTACTAACACAGTGCACCATTACTAACACAGTGCACCGTACTAACACAGTGCACCATTACCAACACAATTGCACCATTATCAACACAGTGCACCATTACTAACACAATGCACCATTACCACCACAGTACTGCATTACTAACACAGTGCACCATTACTAACACAGTGCATCATTACTAACACAATTGCACCGTACTATACAATTGCACCATTACTAACACAGTGCACCATTACCAACACAGTGCACCATTACCAACACAGTGCACCATTACCAACACAGTGCACCATTACTAACACAGTGCACCATTACCAACACAGTGCACCATTACCAACACAGTGCACCATTACTAACACAGTGCACCATTACTAACACAGTGCACCATTACTAACACAGTGCACCATTACCAACACAGTGCACCATTACTAACACAGTGCACCATTGCCAACACAGTGCACCATTACTAACACAGTGCACCATTGCCAACACAGTGCACCATTACTAACACAGTACACCATTACTAACACAGTGTACCATTACTAACACAGTGCACCATTACTAACACAGTGCACCATTACCAACACAGTGCACCATTACTAACACAGTGCACCATTACTAACACAGTGCACCATTACCAACACAGTGCACCATTACTAACACAGTGCACCATTACTAACACAGTACACCATTACTAACACAGTGCACCATTACTAACACAGTGCACCATTACTAACACAGTGCACCATTACTAACACAGTGCACCATTACTAACACAGTGCACCATTACTAACACAGTGTACCATTACTAACACAGTGCACCATTACCGCCACTCAACCCGTTACACTATTAAAGTCTTTTTCCTTTCCTTTGGTCATCAACAAAAGATAAGATCTCTCTCTCTTTTTCGGCCCGTTCATTTTTTAGTTCGTTCATTTTCAGGTCCTTTCATTTTCGAGTTCGTTCATTTTCAGGTCCGTTCATTTTCAGGTCCTTTCATTTTCGAGTTCGTTCATTTTCAGGTCCGTTCATTTTCGAATCTGTTCATTTTCAGGTTTGTTCATTTACAGGTCTGTTCATTTTCAGGTCCGTTCATTTTCAGGTCCGTTCATTTTCGGCCCCGTTCATTTCAGGGGTTTCGTCTCTGGCCGCAGCGTCATTTTAGTGGTCATAAATCCAGTGTAGTTGACCTGGCCAGACCTGCACTCTTCCCTCCATACCTACTGTTGGGGAAGGAGGATGGATGGGAGGAGGATGGGAGGAGGAGGAGGAGATGGGAGATGGGAGGGAGAGATGGGAAAAGGTGAACGGATAGTTGGGTTAAAAATAGGGTATGTGGTGGTGGAGAGCTTTGGGTACACCTTTATGTTTACTAATTAGTTCAATTTCACCTGTTGTGTTTGATGTTTATGTACCTGGTCCTTTCTCCTTCAGTTAAAGTTCTAATGGGCCCTAGTCTCAATTGGCCCCTGTTCCAATAGGCCCGTATTGATTGGCCCTAGCTCCAATAAGCACTAAATCTCGATTGAGCCCCAGTTCCATGAGGCCCCATACCTAATATGACATAGTTCTATTTGACCCCAGTCCCAGTAGGCCCTAGTCCTGATTGGCACTAGTCTTTAGAGGGAGTAGCCCTGAAACGTCCCTAACCTCTAGTATCACTGGGAATAGACCCCATTGACACTGGGGTCCGTTAAGATTGGGGTCCATTAAGACTTGGTCCCAATCATTGAGAGAGTTTTGTTTAGGTCTTATTAGCTCAAGGGCTCAATGGCTAGTCACCCGTCTTATGATCTTATTAAATTATGTGTTAAAGGAATTGTGGCTTAACAGACTCTGGTTATAAGGACGACTATTGCTGAGTACAGTGTCCCGTCGACGAAAGAGGAAGACGATAAACAGCAGGAGGAGAAGAGGGAAGGAGAGGAGGAAGAGGAGTAAGAGGAGGAGGAGAGGAAAAGGAGGTTGAGGTGGTAGAGAAGTATGAGAGGTTGGGAAATGTTGAGGTACACGAGAACAGAGAGGAGGGGAAGGAAGGAAGGAAAGAAGAAAGAAAGAAAGAAAAGAAAGAAAGAAAGAAAGAAAGAAAGAAAAGAAAGAAAGAAAGAAAAGAAAGAAAGAAAAGAAAGAAAGAAAGAAAGAAAGAAAGGAAGGAAGGAAGGAAGGGAAGGAAGGAAGGAAAGGAAGGAAGGGAAGGAAGGAAGGAAGGAAGGAAGGAAGGAAGGAAGGAAGGAAGGAAGGAAGGAAGGAAGGAAGGAAGGAAGGAAGGAAGGAAGGAAGAAGGAAGGGAAGGAAGGAAGGAAGGAAGGAAGGAAGGAAGGAAGGAAGGAAGGAAGGAAGGAAGGAAGGAAGGAAGGAAGAAGAAGAAGGAAGGAAGGAAGGAAGGAAGGAAGGAAGGAAGGAAGGAAGGAAGGAAGGAAGGAAGGAAGGAAGGAAGGAAGGAAGGAAGGAAGGAAGGAAGGAAGGAAAGAATACAAGGAAAGTTAAGTTTAAGAAACACACACACACACACAACGTGAGATAAGAGAGAAAACGACTCCGCTTTTCTTCCATATACAGGTATGAAAAATCGACCAACGAGCGGACACAAATTACTCCGACTCCACCACACCTACTGCCATATCCTGCCGTGCCGTGCCGTGCCGTGCCGTACCGTACCGTGCCGTACCGTGCCATCACTAAGAATGGTTATGTGCTGCCGTGCTCCACCATGTTTTTTTCGTATCGTTACATCTCTTCCGTGCTCTTTTCTGCTCTGCCGTGCTCTGCCGTGCTATGCCGTACTTTATTTCATTAATACTTTCCTGGTGTATTGGTACGTACCGTTAACACTTTTTGGCACGAATGTTGTTGTCCCGCCCTCCCCGTCCGCCTCGTCCTGCCCGTCCCGCCCCGCCACTCCCCGCCCCGCTCTGTAGTGACGCCCTCTCCTGCACTGCCCCCTGCTGTGCCCTGACCCCACCCTGCCCATAACACCACCTGCACGACTAACCCTCCTCCCCCTTCTAAACGTGCCCTACTAACACCGTCCTCACATCACCACCTGCATGATTGCCCCTCTCCCTGCCTCCCTTCCTCCCTCCCTCCCTCCCTGCCATGCCCTTACCAACGCCCTGCCCACAACACCCACCTAACGGCCCCTCCTACGTGACCACTCAAACACACTTTCCTTTTCACACCTGCAGAGTCTTACATCCAGATCACTCAACATCCCTCCTTCCCTTTAATGCTTCACCCTTCACCCACTCCTTCAGGAACATAAGAAATCCTCCCTACGGCATCTTGAGTAAGCGAAAACCTGCTTTAAAGGGCCCCTATGGATAAAAAGCTAATTCGATCATGTTGCCGTAAGAGAGTGAGAGGTTGTTGTGGTGGTGCATTGTGTGGCCAGCTTCCAGGTTACTGTACTAGCGAGATGAATGATGATGATGCTGGGAGGGGCACTCAGATGAGGTCGGGTGTGGTGCCTGACCACACTCACACACACACACACACACACACACACACACACACACACACACACACATACACCAACACACACACACACACAACACACACACACACACACACACACACACCCACACACACACACACACACACACACACACACACACACACACACACACACACACACACACACACACACACACACACACACACACACACACACTAGTTTAATAAATTATGCTGTACGATTGTGCTAATCCCTTAACATAACCTCCCCTTATCTTAACCTCCTTAACATAATTCCCCTTATTTTATCCCCTACTATAAACCCCCTTATCTTAACTCCCTTAACATAATCACCCCCATTATTTTAACCCCTTAATATAACCTCCCCTTAACATAACCACCCCCTTATTTTAACCCCTTAGAACTACCCAGGGAGACCATTCACCCCATATACTAAGTCTCAGGACAACAGATTCAACGGCATAGAAACAGTAAGAGTTCAAACAGACAGACAGACAAACGGAGAAACTAAAATAGGGGAAAAAAATTGATGTTAAATTTTCTCCCAATTTCTGGTTTGGTGGCCTTAATTAACATGTCAGTGTGATTGATGTTTGTGTTTGCTCGAGTTGTTTGCTGGTCAACGGAGAATGTAGTGACAATCTTTTGAACACGACTCTGTAGTTGTATTGGCTGGTCTGTGAGTCTGTGTCTGTGTGTGTGTGTGTGTGTGTGTACCAACCACCGTCTCGTCCTGCTTGCAATGTTAGCAATGACCCCCAGATTGTATTCATTGATGCCGTCTTCTTCATCCCACACTCCTCAAAAAAAAATCTGGAATTGTTAAGAGATTCAGTTTATATGTTTGGGTGGTTGGTGTGTGTGTGTGTGTGTGTGTGTGTGTGTGTGTGTGTGTGTGTGTGTGTGTGTGTGTGGTGTGTGTGGGGTCATTAACACCTGACTAATGACCCTCCCCAAAATAGACCAGACAACCTAAGTATTCAATATGATCATAATAATAAATATATTTGGTTATTTTTTTTCACAGGATTTGGTATTCTTTTACTGGTACTTCATCCTAGATTTCAAATACATTTCTCACTTAATGTTAAATAATGTCTATGAATATTTAAATACCTGAAACTTTCTCTATGTAAATGATCATCTTTATAATCATGTGTCTGCTTACCTGTCTGCTTACCTGTCACTTTGCTTGTCTGTTTACCTGTCTTTTTACCTGTCTCCTTACCTGTCTCTTTACCTGTCTCTTTACCTGTCTCTTTACCTGTCACCTACCTGTCTGCTTACCTGCTCTCCTTACCTATCTCTTTACCTGTCTCTTTACCTGTCTCTTTACCTGTCTACTTACCTGTTTACTTACCTGTCTCTTTACCTGTCTCCTTGCCTGTCCACTTACCTGTCTTTTACCTGTCTACTTACCTGTCTCATCACCTGTCTCTTTACATATAAAACACCTTTCATTTGTTGATGTAAAGTATAATCTCGTAAAAACATTATTATCGTGGGAACCTTCGGCGTCTGCTAACTCACTTAAGGTAATAAATTTTGACACATATTGTTACTAGCCTCTCACACCCGATACTTGCTGTCAGTAGCTAGTTAGATATACACACACATAGCCCTCTTCTTACAAACACACATACACACACACACAACCACCTCACACAAACAGATATAAGCCCCCACAAACACCAAACACGCTCATAGTCCTTCTCACAAACACACACACACACACACACACACGTCTCTGCAGAACCAATTAAATACTTGTAATATTACTTCTGATTGGTCGATAAGTTTATGCGGCAGATAACGTAATTGTTTGCTCACTCCCTCAGTAGCATGACCTTTATGTAAAGATAAATAACGTAACCCTGACTTATTCACGCTACTACTATCAGTGTTGCCAATTGATGAGTAATTATCTATTTATTTATTTTTTCTTAATTTTCTTTGTTTTATTTATATATTTTTAAAGTTTTCTATTAATTTATATATATTTTTTCATGACCCTGAATTAACTATTAAAAAAATTTCATCGTTAATGAAGCATAAAAACATAATCATATTTATTTTTTTTCTCTAAACTTCGTGATTCTTTGTTTGCCTTTTCAGTAGCTTGACCTTTGTGGTGTTCACGATAAATCCAGGTTGTGATCTTGTCTCTCTCCGCCCCGGTAGCCTGACCTTTATATAACGAGTTAATTGGTCACCTCAGGTAATAATTACAGTGTATTCATTATTCTTGGCTCCCTCACGAAGAGTTCGATCACGCTTATGCATGTAATTTCCGCCTTCTTTGGGAACTCTTGTTTTCCCGTCTCGCCAGGGAGATAAAAAGATCTCTGCAGCGCACGAAGAGATCAAAAGATTTATCTAACTCACCAATTTAATCATCTAACATAAGCTTATAATCTGAATCAGGTAAATTATACAGTTTCTTTAAATTCACTGATAATTGAGCTAAACAGATGCAGTTCTCGGTAAATAAATGAATTCTGGACGGCAACATTGACTAAAATATTAATATAAAATAATAATAATGTATAGGAGTGAACGTGTGTCGTGTTCATGTTATCCAGTGATCTTTAATGTTATTGTGAGAGACTGATGTTCATATTAACTGATCAGTAAATATATTCTTTCACTTATAAAGAATTCGGAGTTATAAAATGTGTTTATAGTGATATCGATTTCACAACTTACACACACACACACACACACACACACACACACACACACGTACGTCAACTCATATCCCCTGGGAGGTAGACGAGGGCCGTGGACACATCCAGCTCCCTTACCTGGTCACAGCTCTCAACACCCTCACATAGTTGCTCTTGAGTCTATAGTTGGCTTAAGATAACACCCAAGAACAAGAGAACCAGAGGACACCCAAAGACACCCAAGAACACAGAGACACCCAAGAGGACACCAAGAGACCAGGACACCAGAGGACACCCAAGAGGACACCCAAGAGAACACCCAAGAGGACACCCAAGAGGACACAGAGAACACCCAAGAGGACACCCAAGAGGACACCAAGACACCCAAGATAACACAAGAACCCAAGAGGACACCAAGAGGACACCAAGATAACACAAACACCAAGGGACACCCAAGATAAACCACACAAAACACCAAGACACAAACAGTAACACCAAGAGGACACCCAAGAGGACACAATAACACAAGATAACACCCAAGATAACACCCAAGAGGGCACCCAAGATAACACCCAAGATAACACCCAGAACAAGACTAACATTACTGAAACCTAACCTGAACAACCTGGTCACAGAGTCTCAAGAGAAGGTGTCACACGATCGTCAGGTTCAGGATCTGCGAGAGTCCATCACGAGACAGTGTTTGTATGTGACTACTGACGGAGGGAAGGTTGGAGTCAGGGCAGTGTGGTGGAGCGTCTAGGACCACTACAGTAACACGTGGATGTGGGTCATGGTGTATGGTTAAGGCTTGTTGGTCAAATGGTTTAAATCACCACGAGCCGATTGATAGACTGTCCTCTTCCCCAGCTGCTGAGTATTGTGTTGCCATTCGTCGTCGTTCCACTGTTGTCGTTTCATAAGAACACTTGTTAAGGTACTACTGTAGGTTCATAGTCAATGTTTAATCCTCTCTCATCTAATAAACATTTTACTTTATGACAAACACATCTTTGAGGTCCTGTCAGTATATAACCCGACTTTCTCCTTAACCTTTACCAAAATGTTTAAAGGAGTAAAGCGGGATGGAAGGTTAATCTGGGCTTTTTCTTTTTCCAGGAAGATGAACGTTAACAGCTCCTCGAGGGACCGTAATAGACCACTACACATCACACTTCAGGTATGTCTAAGTCACTGTTATATATCAGTTATCAGTGTTTTGTACTGAGTCATGAGTCTTGCGTCTCCGCTGAGTAAGTCGCCGTTACCTCCAGGGAGTGAGGCGGTCGAGTGGACACAGCCCCTCTCCTGTTCCATGGGTCGGTGGTTCGATCCCCGGGCACTCCCTGTTCACCACCTGTAAATGGGTAACTCAGTTTACAACTTGGGGGAGTGAAGGCGGTCTAGTGCAGTACCGGCCCGCTGCAGTTTCCTCCATTCTTATTTTAACTCAACCAATCCACTTAAAACTGGCATGTTGTCAGTGTATCTTGTGATCGGGTCCAGATTGGATCACAATATGCAAAAGTAATTTTTCATTGCGTCTTTCGCAATGCAGGATTGAATCTGGATCCAATCAGATGTTGGTGATCCTTCCCGGAACGAGGAGGACGTCTCTTAGTTATCTGGTTCTTCCTTTAAGACATCCCTCCAGTTTGTTATGGTCTTCCTCTCTCGTGTGCTGGTAGTTATTTGAAGGCAACACAATGATCTTGCTTGAACTTCGTGTTTTGCTTCTCAAATAAAATCTATCGTAGTAAAATATGGTGTTCACCATAGGCTCTTCGGTTTTGCTGGAATTTAAAACCACATGGCTGCATCGTCTTACACCTGTCGATTTTGTTTTCCGCCTACGAGCAGAAAATAATATAAACTTGCTAAAGGAAAATTATAGTTTTTACGTAGGTCGCTGGATCACCCTCAGCACCCCTAGTTGACCCAGCTGTGACTGAGTACCTATCGTTACAGTTGAGCAAAGTGAAGATGGTCGAGTACAGTGTCGTCCAAACTGCCCCTTGGTGTACCTGAAACATCGTTAGTTTTAAGCTGCGGCGACGAGATGGCAAGTGTGTTCATTATACAATCCAGAGCATTTAATCATGTAGTCCTGATGCCAAAATATATACGATATACATACTGGAGCATATGTATGATCCTTACACCAGAGTATACAGTCATTCATTTTTGCCAGAGTATGTAAATAATCTTGAAACCGAAGCATGTACACATCCTTATGGCAGAGCATATAACCATTCCTTAAGCCGGATCACACACACACACACACACACACACACACACACACACCTCTTGACACACATACACCTACTACATATACTACACATATACATACAGTACAAGTATAATCACGACCCAAGACAAAAACCTAAGATATGAAAAATTATCACCACATAAGGGAAATAGTTACTATATTACGGCCTCTTTAAATAACCCCACCTCACCCCACCCCACCCCACCCAACTCCACCCAACAACACCACCCAACCCCACCCCACCCACCACCCCACCCCAACCACCAACCCACCACCCCAACCAACACCACCCCACCAACACCACCCCAACCAACACCACCCCACCCACCCACCCCAACCAACAGCACCCCAACCACACCACCCAGCCAACACCACCCCCACCCCAACCAACACCACCCCAACCAACACCACCCCAACAACACCCCCACCAACACCACCCCAACCAACACCACCCCAACCAACACCACCCCAACCAACACCACCCCAACCAACACCACCCCAACCAACACCACCCACCACTCCACCCCAACCAACACCACCCCACCCCAACCCACCAACCAACACCACCCCAACCAACACCACCCCAACCAACCACCCCACCAACACCACCCCAACACACCACACCAACACCACCCCAACCAACACCACCCCAACCAACACCACCCCAACCAACACCACCCCACCCAACTCCACCCCCAACCAACACCACTCACCCCAACCCACCACCCCAAAACACCACCCCAACCAACCACCCCAACCAACACCACCCCAACCAACACCACCCCACCAACACCACCACACCCACCTACCACAACCACCCAACCCACCCCACACACCCACACACCCCAACCCACCCCACCTACACACCTACCCCACCCCACCCCACCCTACCCCACCTACCCCACCCCACCACAACTAAGCTAAACTTTCTGCCAATATTAAAACGCGATAAAGTGAACTATAATAAACATGACTTGAGTGAAACGATAATATTTGCCTTCTCATTTCTTCCTCCTTCTGGTATCATTTTCTCTCACGTGTAAACCTGGAGAGAATGAGAGAACTCGTGTATGAAGAGATAGAGAGAGAGAGAGAGAGAGAGAGAGAGAGAGGTTGGATAATGTTTACAGGGTTAAAAATTTCAATCCATGATACAGACGGAACCGAATCTGAATCTGAATCCGTGTTTTATTTTTGGAAGTGGGAGAGGCTTTGGTATCATGACTCAGGTTTGGTTTGGTTAGATTAGGTTTTCTTAAGTTAGGAAGGGTTGGGTTAGTTTAGGTTGGCTTATTAGGATGGGTTCTTGGTTGGTTAGGTTTGGTTAAGTTAGGTTAGGTTAGGCATATTTGAGAGTCCTATTTAGACACTTGTTACGTGTTCCTGATTTCCATACGAGATTTTTACACCTCTTAATTAGTCTTCCCGGCCACTACTGCCTAATAACGACTGTGTGTGTGTGTGTGTGTGTGTGTATGTGTGTATGTGTATGTGTGTGTGCGTGTGTGCTTGTGTGCGTGTGTTCACTTCTGGAAAAAAATATGTATACACATAGTCACGATTATCTTACCTTTACACCCTGCATTAATATATTGTCATAATTACAGCATGATATCATCTAAGCGCACCTGTCGAAATTACCTGAAGCGGAAAAAAAGTTACAAATTTACATTACAGGTATCTGATCTTGGTAACTTTCAGTAACCTATTAACTTAACCCGTAACAGAAGACTTAAATTTGTTTGAATAATATAAATAATAATAATAATGATAATAATAATAGTAATAATAATAATAATAAAAACAATAATAATAATAATAATAATAATAATAATAATAATAATAATAATAATAATAATAATAATAATAATAATAACAGTAATAACAATAACAACAACAACACAAATAACCTCATCAATCACACCTCCTTTCCTCTCTGAAACCTAAATTACATGAGCATTACAAAACCTTTGAAACACCTGGGTGCTCACAGTGAAGGGAGACATAACTAGTTTGAGCAGAGAGAGGGAGAGAGGGGGAGAGGGAGAGAGGGGGGAGGGGGAGAGGGAGGGAGGGGAGGGGAGGGAGAGAGAGAGAGGGAATGGGAGAAGGAGAGTGGAGTGGGAAGGTAATTGAAGTTTACAGTATAAATCTGGCAAATCCAGTCTTTGTTCAGATCCGGGCAAGCGTTAAGACTTTTGCCGGACTTACTCGTAAAGCCCCCAAGTCCATATATCGCTCCATGATACGACTGGTCGATAATTTGGGCGCAATAATTCCGGGTAATAGTAGGAGGGTGAGTGGAGGGGAGGGGGGAGAGAGTGGGGAGGTGGAGAGGAAAGGAGGGGGGAAAAGATACGGAGGAAGGAAGAGAGGGGGTGTAAAGAAGAGGGAGGTGTGAGAGGGTGTAAAGAAGAGGGAGGTGTGAGAGGGTGGAAGGAAGAGGGAGGGGATGAGGAAGTGGTAGGGTAAAGGGAAGGAAGATAGAGGGAGGGAGAGAGAGGGTGTGAGGAGGAAGGGAGACAGGCCAAGAGGGAGAGAAGGATAAAGAAGGGAGAGAAGAAGGAATGAAGGGAGATGAAAAGGCGTGTGAGTAGTGAATGGCTAGATTTTTTTGTCATTGTTATTGTTGTTGTTTTGTTGTTGTGTTTCTTTGGAGGAGTATTGAGAGAGGTTTATTTTCGTCTTCTCTCTCTCTCTCTCTCACCTCCCCCTGCTGCTCAGAATCTATTAACCTCCTCCCTAAGTCACCATTACACCTCCCTATCTCTCACACAACCCACTACCACACGACCTCACATGACCCCATATGACCCCACACGACCCCACACGACACAGGTCACACGTTGCTAATACCTGACCACCGCCTGACCTGACCACCGACCCCCGAGATGCAATCACCTGCACCCTCCCCCTCCCCTCCCCACTATATCACGGGCAATATACCACAGATCAGGGAGGAGGTGGGGGAGGGGCACTAGGCTAGGTATTGAGGTATATAACTTGGGTTAGATGGAGATATGATAACCAAGATATACTGTAGATTAGGATGAGAGCTGAGACTGGATACCATGATGCAAGAAAATACCTCCAGGATTTTTTTTTTTAGTTTATTTGCTTAAGGGTGATTATAGACTCATGATGAAGATATTTAGCCAGATAGGAGTCAGATTCATAACCAATATATGTTGGCATAGGGCATACGAGGGGCGTACGGAGAGCACACGGGTAGCAGGTTAGGTTATGAGGTATTAACATCTTAATTACTCACTGGCCGAATCATATCTATCATGAAAGGGAAATTATCTCCAGGCATCTTTTTCAGGGATCACTGAGTTGAAGATAAGGTGAGAGAGGTGGGGGTAGGGGTAGGGGGTAAGGTGGGGGGTGGTGGGGTAGGGTAGGGGGTAAGGAGGTTGGGGTGGAGGTGGGGGAAGGGGGCAACTCAACTACGACACCTTGTATAATACTCATCGTGAACTATCTCTTGGGTAGCCTAAGGTCCTTCCTCCCTATTGTCTTTAACTCTATACACTGAAAAGTCTCCCCGACACCCAGATGACAAGAGGAGATAGCTGGTACAGTACCCTTCACTAACGCGTTTACAGGGGCTCGTCTGGTTTCGTACAGTGTGGCAGCCCTGTGTTTGTTTACACTCGTCAGAAGGAAACTCACAATAGTAAACATACTATGGAATCAAACAAACAATATTAAAACAAACATCTCAAAGATAATGATTTGTGAAATGTTTATCTGACTAGCCCCTGTAAACGCACAAGTGAAGTGGACTGTACATTACCCCAGAAACGAATAATTGGTATATTTGAATAATGACATAATACATTTCTTCATGTTTAACAAGTTTATTTATTATTAGTATCCTCCTCAACATCTTAAAATGGTCCTCTATCCCTGTATATTATCGTAACATTGACCGCCACACTAGGTACAATATGACCTCCACACTAGGTACAATATGACCGCCACACTAGGTACAATATGACCGCCACACTAGGTACAATATGACCGCCACACTAGGTACAATATGACCGCCACACTAGGTACAATATGACCTCCACACTAGGTACAATATGACCGCCACACTAGGTACAATATGACCGCCACACTAGGTACAATATGACCGTCACACTAGGTACAATATGCCCGCAACACTAGATACAATGTTTAAGGTTGTAATACTAGGCATACTGAAGGGGGCTCTACGTACCATAGTCCCTAAGGTCCAGAACAGAGTAAAATAATATTCAAGAATACAATTTAGCTTTAAAGGAATTTGTCGATTTTTACCAGAGAGAACGTTGGGTGGAAAATCAAAGCGTGTAAGGGCGTGGGAAGGTAAATCGAGGTATTGGAGGGCGTGGGGAAGGAAAGCAAGGTATGTACGGGTGGGGTGGGGGTGAATCAAGGCGTGTAAGGGCGTGGTGGGGAAGGTGGAGGGGGGGAGGTGATAGAAAACTTAAAGGAGTATAGGCGTGGATAGACTGCAAGGCGTGAGTAGACAGTAAGGTGTGGGTGGGGCGTGCAGGAAGGCGTGGGTGGAGCGTACAGGAGGGCGTGGGTGGGGCGTGCATGTGGGTGGGATCTGGTGGCTCACTTTCCACATTCGCCGGGAAATGTGCCTAGTTTTTCTACACACACACATACACACACACGCACATACACGCACCTGACGCCACTAGAAAATACAAAACATAAAAAGAAAAAAAAAAAAAAACATTTACACAATTATTTACATTTTCTGGCCACTTCCATTGTACTCACTGAAGACTAAAAAAATCAAGTGAGTGGTTTAATCTCTTCTTGTTTTCATTTCTAAGTGGGCTACCTGCTAAAACTACACGTTTATTGAGGTAGAGAGAATATCTTTCACTCTAAGCTATCGCCTCATTAACCAATAACAAATCCCAACTACTTAAAAGAAGGTTGTAACGACGGAGGAGTTGTTAAATATAACCCACAATAACATTACATTTATACAAGGTCTTAGACATAACACAAAATGTTCATCAGTGTTTGTTTTTCCTTCAAGGCTTCATTGTTCTTCAGTAAATAAAATCAGTCTCTCTCTCTCTCTCTCTCTCTCTCTCTCTCTCTCGGTGGAGGAATACAATATGAGATTGTACTCGAGTTGCGTAATGTAAACAAACACACGTGGTTGGTGACGTCACGAAGGAAAACACCATTGTTGACGTATGATTGTCTATTTATACTGACTGTGTGAGTGTTATGATGTTACTACTACTACTACTACTACGGATACTTTTACGTGTGTGTGTGTGTGTGTGTGTGTGTGTGTGTGTGTCTACATCCGACCATGGCACCTCCTTGACATATTGACATTTTAGTTGTTGTTTTTACCGAGTCTTTTTTTATCTCATAAGAGCTAACTGAAGATCTCATTGCTCCAGTCTATCACAACTACCTGCACCTACATCTACACCTGCACCTACACCTACCCACACCCTAACCTACACCCCCACCTACACCCCCTACACACCCCCACCTACACCCCACACCCCCACCTACACCTACACCACACCCACACCCCCACCTACACACCCACACCCACCTACACCACACACCCCACCTGCACCCCACACCCCCACCTACACCCCCAACCACACCCCACACCCCCACCTACACCCACACCCACACCCCACCTACCCAACACCCCCCCCACACCTGCACCCACACCCCACTCCCCCACCCACACCCCACCCACACCCCCCCACACCCCACCCACACCTACACCCCACCCACCTACACCCACCTACACCCCACCCACACCCACACCCACACCCCACCTACACCCCCACCCACCCACACCTGCACCTACACCCCCAACCACACCTACACCCCAACCACACCTACACCCCACCTACACCTACACCCCACCTACACCCACAACCACACCTACACCCCAACCCACACTGTGATTAAAACCTCACCAGTCCCTTGTTGTGCGTGTTACCAGACGAAACATCTCTCCACGCTTCTTTGAGTAACGTGGACCTCTGTATCAGACCTAACATGCCATCACCATGATTCACAGCCATACGTCAACACCACTAACACGCAATGGTCATGTCTTTTTTTTTGTGTATTTTCAAACAAAGGAACTGGGTGGGGTTTTTTTTATTGTATTACTATATTTTCTAATGACGTCGTGAGCTAATGGGTCAATTGGGTCATACGGGCCTGATTTACTAACCTATCAACACGTCCAGTACTGCCCAGTCAGATGGGGTGAGGGAATGGGAGGGGGAGACTTTCATATATACAACGACGGGACCACAAGCGACCACACAAAGACGGTGTGAGGATAAGGGGCTGGGTCCGACGTCCGCATGAACGAGTGGGGGGACATCACGTTGACCCACTGATAAGGGACACCGACGTCCTCAAAGATGGAGGGGAAGAGCGCAACGAAGGACTCCAGATTAAGGAACAACTAAGGCAGAACCAATGAGATTAAGCATTAGTTTATACCAAATGGATGACGAAGAGAATTTGTTCAATATGTCCAGAACACAACAGTAGTATTATTAGTAGTTACCTTGTAGCTGGTGGTCACGGGAACACTGGTACCATACAGGGTCACCTCCTGGCACCGTCTTGACACCTTTATGACACCTCATGACACTGTACTCCATGATACAATTTACACCTTTAGGACACTTTATGAGACCTCTAACACTTCACATCACTTATAAAACTTCATAACACAAACACTTTACGACACAGATGAACACTTTACGATACTCTGCAGTCCTTGTCAATTCAGTCTCTTCATCGGCTATTTGTTTGTCTTTAAACCCTCGTGTCTGTCCTTACCGGCACTAAGGCCTCTAGAGACAACACTGCCGATATTTTTAGCCCGTGCGATGGTTCCTTTTGGGATGATTGAGTCGGATGTATCGAAAAGCTGCTCCTGAACCCTCGAAACACCTACGTCATCGATGTCTCAAAGTGATGTTAGGCTTTGGTGACAAAAAAGTATCCAGAATTGTTTACATTGTTTATGTTTTATTTACTTATTAAAAACAAACAAACGGGAAACAAACGGAAATAAGATAAAACTATATTAAACAGAAGAAATAACGATAGAAAACATTATAAATTATGTTCCTATTCCAAAAGTCAACGCTTTCGAAGGCGTGTTTGTTGTCTCAGGACGAACGACACAGACCACGACTAAACCAAAGCTTCCAACAGACTCTACACATACTCTGGGGGTAAGGGTTAACATTACACCTTGGCTGAACACCGATAAATTGTCCGATTTTAGTATTTCTTGGGGAGGAGGAAGAGGAAGAAGACGAAGGAGAAGAGGAGGTGGAAGAAGAGGAAAAGACTCATATTCAGTTCATAACGTGGGAATTACTCTGTCTGTATTATTGTTATTGGATAAAAATTTTCTCTTGTGTTTTTCGTATTTTGGGTTTTATATCGTCACAGTAAAAGGAGAAAGGTGACAAGACCGAAGGCTAGGTGAAGGTAGAAGGTGATGGCAGGAGTAGTAGAAGTGTATGGAGGGAAAAAGTGGTTTGACACAGTAAGCAGCTAGGTGTCTGGGGTAGAGAGAGGGAGAGAAATTACCTGGAGAGTGAAGGAGACAGATAGATAGACAGACAGACACACTGATAGACAGACACACACACTGATAGACAGACACACACACACTAATAGACAGACAGACACACTGATAGACAGACAGACACACTCAGATAATAATTAGAACAAGAGCTGCTAAGGATCTTTTACACAGTAAGTTTATTAAAGTGATTCAGACATATATAAAGTGGATATATGTTTGACTCGTTTACCTATACTGTACTGCTGGGTAGGTGTGTCTGTTTCTGTGTCTCTCTGGGTCATACATTCACTCCTCCGACAGCTGTGACCGTAATGTTGTCCAGGGTAGTTCTGTGGCGGGCTGACAATAACATCCTCCCGGGGTGAATCTGTGGGGGGCTGAGAAGCACTTGGTTACTGTTGTGTAGAATTTTTCAGTTTGGTTAGGTTAGGTTAGGTTAGGTTAGGTTACGTTACGTTACGTTAGGGTAGGTTAGGTTAATGTGAGGGGTGATATGATCGAGGTGTATAAATAGAAGTCAGGGCTAAGCAAAGGTGATATAACAAAGGTACTCAAACTATTCAACCAGGAGCGAACTCGTAGCAATGGTTTTAAATTAGATAAATTAGATTTGGGCGCGAGATAGGTAAACATTGGATGAATGGAGCAAGTTACCAAACATCATCATTAACTCGAATACGCTGCATAGCTTCAAACATAGGTTGGATGGATATATGAGCGATAGAGGTTGGTTGTCAAGAAGCTCACTGCAATTTCCTCCATTCTTATGCTCTTATGTTCTTATCAAAACGTCCAGAATTACCCGGAAAATCCACCGTTTTAAGACAGTCATCACTTAACTATTATCCACCTTGTGTAGTTTAGTGATTCGACAAGACAGTATTCCCCGCCAACATCTTAAGAGCCCTCAAGGAGTGGTCATACGCCATCTACCTCTTGTCCGCCTCACATCGTCTCACCTCCTAAGACGGTGATTGTTCCATTAAGGTTTTTCCGTGTAATCTTCCGGCACCTGATGGCAGTGTTGATACATCTTTCTGACTGGTTTATTGGACGTAATCTTGCGGTAGTCCACAAGTCTCAGCCGTGTGTCATTTTCTTCCTCGTAATTCTTGTCAGTTTATATCAGGTGATGTTTCAGGTGATCTTCTGGAGGGGGAGGGAACAATCCTCAGTTTCATCATGGTAATAAGATCTTCACGAGACAGCAACGTATGTCAGTAAAGATAAGAATGAAGGGTTATCTGTCAAGTTAATCTTAAAAATACTTCCCCCCGAAAAAAAAACCCGATATTATTTCCTTCCAAGATGAGCCATGGACGCTACCTGACCTGACCTGACCTGACCTAATTCTGGTTCTCGTGTTTTATTCTGTTTTTCTTACGTCTACTACTGGTTCCTCGGGTCCAATGTCTCCTTGACCTTAGAGAGGTAACTGAGCAGGTGCCACGGGAGGGGAGGGGAGGGGGAGGTGGGTGAAGGGAAAGGGGGGGAGTAGTAGTGGAGTATAGGACCAGTAAGGGGGAAGGAATGGGTGAAGGGGTGGGTGAAGGGGAGGAAGGTAGCACATACGTCACAATAGAGAACTAGTAAAAGGGGAAGAGGGAAGGTTGAGTGAAGGGGTGAAGGGGAGAGTAGTAGGGGACCATTAGAGGGGGAGGGGGTAGGGTGAAGGGGTGGGGTGAAGGGAGGGGAAGGGGGCAGCACGTCCGTCACAAGGTCGGGGCCTCACGAGACAAACCGGTCCTGCCACACCACCGCAGTTGATGACCCCTGGAAAGAATATTGTACACGCCACCATCCTTCAATCTGTTTGTTTTTCCGGTAATTTTTATAAGGGAAGAATTTGTTTATTTTCAAATTTTACGTTTCTCTTCATTTTAATAATTTTTAAAAATATCAAAAGGGAAATAATTAATTGTTTTTGTTGTTTGTTATGGTGAAATATATCAGTTGTGAGTATTGATAAAATTACCATACAGGAGTCTTTAGGGTAATTATTTTTAATTTTATTTTATATAAAGTTATATTTGGTCTAAATGATAACTAATTACACAATAATCCAAATGAAAATTATTATAAAATTATATATCATCCTCAGAGTAAATTATCAACACAACAACCTTTTACGTGTATGTTACCTTATCATTATCATAAAGAAGTTACTGCCTGTAAATAATCGCCAATTATTTAACTTCATTTCTTTTTTTTATAAACACGACCAGATGTTACCACACGACACACGCGAGGAAGACAGAGAGGAACAAGGAGATTCATGTTAGGACAAAAACATCACAAAAACCATCGTATTCTTTATGTATTACAGCAATATATATATTAGTAAGTAGTATTCCAACAATGAATTATAATGATACGTGGTCTGGACTCTAATATAAACTAAATAATGTAACTTTGGTAAACAATGGGATGTTAAGATGCTTGTTGTGTGTATAAATGTAGAGGAAGTTGAGTAAGGAGGAAGGTCATACAAGTGGGCTATTAACAGCTCAACTACTGCCTAAAATTAGTCTGAAAACCTTAATTGCCAATCTGGATATAGGATGGGTAAGTGAGGGTATTTTTCACTAGAATTTGTCCTTTTGTTTCACTTATTGTCTTTTTATTTCACTTATACAATATTTTTCATTTCACTTATACAGCCTCCTGGAGTGTGGTGTGGTGTGGTGTGGTGTGGTGTGGTGTGGTGTGGTGTGGTGTGGTGTGGCGTGGTGTGGTGTGGCGTGGTGTGGCGTGGTGTGGTGTGGTGTGGTGTGGTGTGGTGTGGTGTATGTCCATGTTCTTGTACGTGTACATATTCTAACTACTCCATAATATGTAAACATTAAATACCATAATTAAATAAATATATATTAATCCCTAAAAAATAACCACTACAGAAAAATACGTCACTATACAAATTCACTATCCAGAAAAAACATATAAATTTCATACATATATTTACATTATTTTTCTTACAGCATTTATCAAGAATTTATGACGTACACGAGGTGAATTATATCACTATACCCAAATCCTGAGCATAAGGAAAAGCATTATCCTCTATGACACTTCAGTATACATAAGAAAACAACATATCACTCTAGTTACAACTCCTGGTAAATCCTAAAGACTTTGTTATAGAATAGGTAATATATATTTCAGTCGTTGTTGGTGTCTGGTGGTAGGTGATAGGACTATGAGAGGTGTCTACTGTTGAATCTAACCCAATGAACGGTGCTTAACGATACTGGTAGTCGAATCACCTAAAATTGTCTGTCAGTGGGTCAGTCAGTCAGTCAATTAGTAAGTCAATTATTCATTCAGTCAGTGAGTCAGTCAGTCAATAAAGGCGGCGAAAAACCCACATTAAATTACCATACATTCCCGCGGTTCATTTTTCCCAGTGGCTGCTAATTTTACCTGTGGGATCTTGGCGTGAAGCCGTCCTGAGTGGTCACAACTGGTGCCCTGGAGTGTCCTTGGCGGGATGAGGGGGGCCTTCATGACTATGGTAATATAGCGCTAATATTATCCTTCAATTACCATCACAAATAGAGCAACTCAAACACCAGGAGGAGGAGGAGGAGGAGGAGGAGGGGAGGAGGAGGAGGAGGAGCAGGAGGACGAGCAGGAGGACGAGGAGGAGGAGGAGCAGGAGGAGGAGCAGGACGAGGAGGAGGAGAAGCGACCTCTCACAGTTTAGTAAGATAACCGGGAAGGTCTTACGTCAACATGGCCATCATAATCCCTGTGTATTATGGCCAACACCTGTGTATCATGGCCAACAACTGTATATCATGGCCAACACCTGTAAAGACCAAATCAGTTCAATCAATGGACAACAAATGTGAAAAATAAACCCTGTGATGCCATGGTTTAATCCTGTATGGGAGTTGGTTTAATATATCTAAGACAGTGGTTTAACCCTTTCAAGAGACTGGTTTAATCCTTTAAGGCATATGTTTTAACCTTTGAGAATACGATGGTTTAACCTTTTCACGACAATGGTTTACTCTTATAAGACATATGTTTTAACCCTCCAGAATACGGTGGTTTAACCCACTGAGCAAGACGGTGTTTAATTTTTGTCATCAAAGGATTACAAAACAAGTACGCGCCGCAATCACCAATCACAAGCTCTATACCTCAATCACCACCCACGAGCACACGCACCTCAATCACCACCCACACGTACACACACCTGAATCACCAACCCCAAGCACACGCACCTCAATCACCAACCACACTTACACACACCTCAATCACCAACCCCAAGCACACACACATCTCAATCACCAACCACAAATGCCACATCTCAGGCTCCCATTAGCTGTGTGAAATCATAAAAATAACATAACATTAGTTCCTATTTTTGTGCCATAAGAGATTGTTATTTACACCTCATACTTAAGTTACTATTAACGTGTCTTACAGCTGAGGTGTGTAGTGCTGACCTGGCTGATGCAGTTAGGTTAGGTTAGGTTAGGTTGGGTTACGTTGGGTTAGGTTGGGTTAGGTTAGGTTATGTTAGGTTTAGGTTAGGTTAGGTTAGGTTAGGTTAGGTTAGGTTAGGTTGGGTTGGGTTGGGTTGGGTTGGGTTAGGTTAGGTTAGGTTGGGTTGGGTTGGGTTGGGTTAGGTTAGGTTAGGTTAGACAGGGAAGTAAAGAAAGGAAAGAAAGAAAGAAAGGACAGTGTGAGAGAGGGGACGGAAGGAGGGAGATAAAGAGACAGACAGAGAAAGTCAAAACTACAGAGATACTGACTGACATAATATAATCAATGCCATAAGTGACAGAGACAGACCTGACCACGAGGGGGGCAGTGAAGGGAAACGGTGACTTTTACAAAAAAATCAAAATTAAAAAAATTCATAAAAAAAGTAGAAAATAAAATATATATATAAAGTGTGGCAGGAGTGAGGTACTAAATAATAAAGCCGACCTCACGTAGAGAATAATAATAATAATTAGCCTTTTGCCTCATTCAACTAACGGGAGAGTTTAATGATTGATGCCCGGGGGTGTAAAACAAACACATCAGTGAATTGGCTTTTTAATCTGTTTTTTTTAGTCATGGTGATTGAACTTCACCAATAAAATTTACTTTCGTGTTTTAGGTGAGAAGAAAATAGTTTTTTTGGATATTTTTTTTTATCGATTTTTTTGTCTATCAATTCATATCTTAAGAATTTACTTGTTTATTTGTTTACTTTTGTTTGTTTTCGATTCAATCAATTTCTCTCCTCTTCTTTCTATCCATCTATCCATCACCCTCAGGTCGCCTCGTACCACTATCGCATACGTACATACATACACACATACATACATACATACATACATACATACATACATACATACATACATACATACATACATACATACATACATACATACATACATACACACATGCATACTGTACATACATACATACATACATACATACATACATACATACATACATACATACATACTGTACATACATGCATACATACATACATACATTACATACATACATATGCATAAATACACATGCATACATACATACACTGTTGTACATACATACATACGTACATACATACATACATACATACATACTGTACATACACCATACATACATACATGCATACATACATACATGCATACATACATACATACATACATACATACATACATACATACATGCATACATACATACATACATACATACATACATACATACATACATACGTACATACATACTGTACATACATGCATACATACATACATGCATACATACATACATGCATACATACATACATACATACATACATACATACATACATACATACATACATACATACATACATACATACATACATACATACATACATACATACATAAAAATACACCTCCATGGTCAACTATTTTCAGCACCACAACACAATCACTTGATAGCTGAGGAGAAATACCTGACAGGTAATGTTGAGACAGGTAATTGGACCTTTACCTTGATACTCCTGTAGGCGAATAACATCTTAGGCCGCACCGTCATCTTTTGTTGTGACACTTGGTCCTAACTGTTGGACTTACCTGATATAGAGAGAGATTATGTTTTACGAGGTCAGAGGTCAGAGGTCAAACACCCTAAAAAGCGTATATCTTGAGCTCCTGCTGTTAAATGTGTGTGTGTGGGGGGGGGGGGTGACCTTGTAGATTGTAAATAAGAGTATGACCTTTATATAACGGTCTATAAGGGAGAATACAGTAAGTTATATCGAGTTCCGTTATATATGAAACCTCCACACACAAAAACATGAATGTAATTATATTTTGAATTTACTATGGGACTAAAAATTAAAACATTATATAGATAAAGAGTCAAAGTAATTCAACAAGGTAACAGAAGTGTCTACCAAGGGCGCGGTTCTCCTGCTGGGGGGGGGGAGGAGGCGAAGATTCCTGACGAAACCAAGTGATAAATTCGCCAAGATTACAAGCTGGTGTGGCTCGGCTGTGTATTGATCCTGGGCGGTGACGCTTCATCCATGGGCGGCAAGGCGGTAAAGATGTGATATACGGGCGGCAAGGTTGTGATATATGTGGGCGGCGGAGCTGTGATATGTGGTGTGGTGAAGTGGAATACCGTGAGTGTCTGTCGTATGAGGTATGTAGGGCAGGGAGTGTTGATGGCTTGGTGGTATTAGGTGCATGTGGGCGTGGGCTGACTTACGGACTGACGGCTGGGTAGTTGGGCATGTGGTCGTGGTTAGGTTAGGTCAGGTTAGGTTAGGTCACATAGAAGTGGACGTAGTTACAGACAGCTGGTTAGGTTTGGTGTGTATGGGCGTGGCATTGGACTATCTGTTATCGAGGGCGTGGGCATGGAAAGTAATACAGGGCGCCGTGGGTGCTCCATTGACGGCGTGGTGTGAGGCAGGCGCATGGCACGGTGGGTCATGCACGAGTAGAGGCGCTGCAGGTCGTGTGCTGGTGCCCGCCCACTGCTGACGGAGGCAAGGTGGGGAGGCGAAGTGTGCATGCTGGGCTCAAGGCTACCAGGGCTACGAATAGTCGAGAGAGAGAGAGAGAGAGAGAGCTATAATAAAGAAACAAAAGTCATCCAAACACAAAATCATTATGTAAGGATGAGGAGGAAGGAGAATAAATAAATTTAACCTCACCAGCCTTTGAGATGTAAGGAGATGAGAGATAGAAACGATGATAAGAAAAAGAAGAGGAAACATGATAAAGGAAGGGAGGAGTTGGAGAGAGAGAGAGAGAGAGGGGGGGAGGGGATAAGAACGGGAGATGTGATGAAATTGATAATAAATGAGGAGATGGGATAAAGAATAAACGTATAAATAGAGTGTAAAGATAAAGGGAAGAAAGTATAGATATAGTTAAATGGTCCCCACATAATAGGCCCCAGTTCTAATAGACCCAGGTCATAATAGGCCCCAGTTCTAATAGACCCAGGTCATAATAGGCCCCAGTTATAATAGACCCAGGTCATAATAGGCCCCAGTTCTAATAGACCCAGGTCATGTAGGCTGTTCTAATAGACCCAGGTCATAATAGGCCCCAGTTCTAATAGACCCAGGTCATAATAGGCCCCAGTTCCTAGGCCCAGGTCATAATAGGCCCCAGTTCTAATAGACCCAGGTCATAATAGGCCCCAGTTCTAATAGACCCCGGGTCATAATAGGCCCCAGTTCTATAGACCCAGGTCATAATAGGCCCCAGTTATAATGGGCCAGGTATATGGCCCCAGTTCTAATAGACCCAGGTCATAATAGGCCCCAGTTCTAATAGACCCAGGTCATAATAGGCCCCAGTTCTAATAGACCCAGGTCATAATAGGCCCCAGTTATAATAGACCCAGGTCATAATAGGCCCCAGTTCTAATAGACCCAGGTCATAATAGGCCCCAGTTCTAATAGACCCAGGTCATAATAGGCCCCAGTTCTAATAGACCCAGGTCATAATAGGCCCCAGTTATAATAGGCCCAGTTATGTGTGTGTGTGTGTGTGTGTGTGTGTGTGTGTGTGTGTGTGTGTGTGTGTGTGTGTGTGTGTGTGTGTGTGTGTGTTTATGCGTAAGTTTGTGTTTAAAAAAGTACACAAAATAATTAAACAAAATATTTATTGTATGATGAAATAATGTGATATTATTCTCATTATAAATAGAGAGAGAGAGAGACAGACAGACAGAGAGACAGACAGAAAGACAGACAGTTATAGACAGACAGAGAGAAAGTAAAAGAAAAACTATTGAATATAAAAATAAACTGTTTCAGATAAGATAACACCATCCTAAAATCATTAATCACCTACTCATGAAATTTCCAGAACTTTCCAAAACATAGCAAATAAATTTCACCTCTGACCACAAAAAAATCACTAACTTTTCCATGAATTCTAAACCGAAATTTCTCGATTATTTTTTTTTTTTTTTTGCAACTACAACCAAAAAGAAATCGGAGAGAAATTTATGAAAAGTTGAAAGTGGAATAATGAAACGACGAAATTTTTGTTAACCAGGGAATTCGGTCGCTGGAGACGTGTGAGCCAGAGAACAGTTTAAGAGACTCCTGGTTGACATATCGTTCTGTACTGAGGGAATGTTGTCGTTTGGTCTGCCAGCTAGCGCCTTCTTGCTTACTGTGACCGGAAGAATGATGTGCGTGTTTATCCATGCAAAACACATCATGTCTAAAACCTAACCTAACCTAACCAACCTAATTCGAAATGATTAATATAATAAATACTAACCAATATATCGTATTTTCACACAAAACTTTCTGATGTGACAATAAAATGTAAGAATGTATTATTACTAAAATATATATATATATACCTTAATATTATAGACATTTGAAATCGAAGAGTGAAAAAAAATTATTTTTATTGAGTTTTATTGTTTGAGAGATGAAAAGTTTTAACACGAGAAAGTAACAGTGAGTTAATGATACTGGTGTTAATATTAAGATAATAATAAAAAATAAAATAAATAAATAAATAAATAATAATAATAATGATGATGGTGATGATGATGATGATGATGATGATGATGATGATGATGATGATGATGATAATTAGCGATTTTGGCACCAACAGAGAAAATTCAATCTCTCATAATTCTTAAAAAAAAAATATTGTTAGAAAAGTGTAATTACTGACCTGGTTATACGCACTTAATGACCTTAGTTCTTGAAGCGCAGTAATAATATTAAAATAAAAACAAGGTCCTCAGTTGGCACCAGTACAGGATGGTGTGACAGTTAGGCACCACCAAGCTATCATGCCTTCTACATAGTCACCAACACACAGGAAATTGCCTCACCTGATGATCATAGTGAAACATGACACCTCACCTGTAATCAGAATAATTAATCAGGTGAGAGGAGGAAAAAAGCAACAACAACATGTAATAATATATATTTTATGTTGACGTTTACCTTGTGTGTGTGTGTGTGTGTGTGTGTGTGTGTGTGTGTGTGTGTGTGTGTGTGTGTGTGTGTCTCCTTCACCGACCGGAGTTTTTATAATTATATTCAACTTCCTTTAATTCTTATCTCACCTCTAGTAGATGTAAACAAAACGTGATTGTACTTGTCTCGACCAGATGGCCTTCACGACCTGGTTAATTACACTCGGAGTTAAAGTCACGAAGGTCGAGGAGTTAACAGTTCCTTACGAGATGGAAGCAGGAGTCAGTTGTCCTTGTGTATGTGTCAAGTTATGGTGTGTGGGGGGGTGATGTGGTGTGGGCATGTTGTGGTGTGGGGGGGTGTTGTGGTGTAGGGGTGTTGTGGTGTGGGGGGTGTTGTGGTGTGGGGGGGTGTTGTGGTGTGGGGGTGTTGTGGTGTGGGGTGTTGTAGTGGTGAGAATGGTGGGTGTGGGGGTGTTGTGGTGTGGGGGTGTTGTGGTTGTGTGGGGGTGATGTGGTGTGGGGGGTGTTGTGGTGTGGGGATGTGGTGTGGGGTGTTGTGGTGGGGGTGATGTGGTGTGGGGGTGATGTGGTGTGGGGGTGTTTGGTGTGGGGTTGTGGTGTGGGGGGGTTGTGGTGTGGGGGGTGTTGTGGTGTTGTGAATGTGTTAGGTTGTGATGTGGGAAGTTGTGTGTTGTTATTGCTGGTTTTCTCTGGTGTAATAATAATAATAATAATAATTGACGGTTCATTGAAAAAATTCTGCAGCCCGAAGGCTGAAAATATACATTGGACATAAATGACTTATTACATACATTGGTGATTTAACAAAAGCCTTCATTAGAGAAAGGTAAAGGAACATACAGTGAACATACAGATTAATGTAGGTGTTGAACAGCAAACTCGTAGTGTAGTAACTCCCTCCCAGATGGTGTTAGGAGGAACTCACGTGGTGTAGTAGTTCCCTCAGATGTTGTTATGAGGGACCTGGCGTGGTGTAGTAATTCCCTCGCAGATGGTGTTATGAGGGGCCTCACGTGGTGTAGTAATTCCCTCACAGATGTGTGTGTGTGTGTGTGTGGTAGAGATGTAAAGAAGTGAGAGAGAGACGAGAAAGTAGAGCAGGGAAGCAAGAGGTAAGAGAGACAGAGAGACAAAAAGACAAAAACACACTTAGATACACAGAGATAGGCAGAAACAAAGAGAATAAAGAGGAAGAGAGACAGAAACAGACAGACAGACATACACAAAACACAAGATTAACATAGATTCAGATAAGGAACAACAGTAAATGCATATGTGAAGGAAAGAAAGGAACTACTACACATACACAAGCAGATACAATGATACATATATAAACGAGAACACATACATAGATATACATGAAAATACATATATATATACATCATACTTTAGTGACGTAATAGAGACACAATAACAATGCTGTCACACCTTTTACAGGAATAGGGACACGCTGACATTACTTTCCTCACACACGTAGCATTACAACAGTCTCCTCCACCACCTCTGCGACGGACGTGCTACCTACCTACGACACACACACACACACACACACACACACACACACACACACACACACACCTCTTAAGCAACCAACACAACTTACACCTGGCAGTACATTCACTACCTGGACTCTTAATTAAGTATGCAGGTGTCTTGAGAACATCTTATTATTCATGAGATTAGAATGTAATGTATTGTATTAATCGTCTTATTGTACCGTATTAATCGTCTTATTGTACCGGATTAATCGTCTTATTGTACCGTATTAATCGTCTTATTGCATTGCATTAATCGTCTAATTGTACTTGATTAATCGTCTTATTGTACCGGATTATTCGTCTAATTGTATTAATCGTCTAATTGTATTAATCGTGTTATTGTATTGTATTTGTGATTCTAACATACTCGTATATCTGAGTCAATGCTCATATGATAAGCTGATTAATGTAACCAAACATATCCTCATTTGTCCTTCCCGTCACCTATTAATCTCCTAAAAAAAATAAAAAATAAAAATAATAATAATAATAATAATAATAATAAAAATAATAATAATAATGACAATAATAATAATAATAATAATAATAATAATAATAATAATAACAGCATCACGCCTTCTGAACGCTACCTTGAATACAACTAGAAATATCAAGTCAAACCTTTAATAACAATAACAACAACAACAAATAACCTCATCAAATGATTATGTCTTATATGACAGTGTGTCTACGTCATCAAGGCTTTCTAGGCTATCTAAACCCCAGGAATTGAATATATTATCTGAGTCTCACCTGGTCGGTTAATTTCCGGTGTTTATTTTACCTTTGTTGCTCGGAAGGCTATCTGGGTTCGGTTAGTTTCCGTTGTTGTTGGTTTTTTTTTTTTACGTGGTTTTTGTTCGCTCTTTTGGTCGGTTAGTCTCCGCTACAACAATAATAATTAATTAAGTGGACAACATGTACGCCACTTGCACCTTGCCTCACCATTACGTATTTGGTGATATAATGGATCATAAACTGAGACCTGGAGTATAGTGGTGTTGGGTTCGGTAGATAGTGGTGTTGGGTTCGGGAGTATAGTGGTGTTGGGTTCGGGAGTATAGTGGTGTTGGGTTCGAGTATAGTGGTGTTGGGTTCGGGAGTATAGTTGTGTTGGGTTCGGGAGTATAGTGGTGTTGGGTTCAGTAGCATAGTGGTGTTGGGTTCGGTAGCATAGTGGTGTTGGGTTCGGTAGCATAGTGGTGTGGGTTCAGTAGCATAGTGGTGTTGGGTTCGGTAGCATAGTGGTGTTGGGTTCAGGGAGTATAGTGGTGTTGGGTTCGGTAGCATAGTGGTGTTGGGTTCGGGAGTATAGTGGTGTTGGGTTCAGTAACATAGTGGTGTTGGGTTCAGTAGCATAGTGGTGTTGGGTTCAGGAGTATAGTGGTGTTGGGTTCAGTAGCATAGTGGTGTTGGGTTCAGTAGCATAGTGGTGTTGGGTTCGGTAGTATAGTGGTGTTGGGTTGGCAGCATAGTGGTGTTGGGTTCGGTAGCATAGTGGTTGTTGGGTTCGGTAGCATAGTGGTGTTGGGTTCGGTAACATAGTGGTGTTGGGTAAGCATAGTGGTGTTGGGTTCGGGAGTATAGTGGTGTTGGGTTCGGTAGCATAGTGGTGTTGGGTTCAGTAGCATAGTGGTGTTGGGTTCAGTAGTATAATTGGTGTTGGGTTCGGCAGCATAGTGGTGTTGGGTTCAGTAGCATAGTGGTGTTGGGTTCGGTGACATAGTGGTGTTGGGTTCAGTATAGTGGTGTTGGGTTCAGTAGCATAGTGGATCTATGTTAATTTGTATCTTAAATTGTTCAAAATATGACTGAAATGAACTTAAGAAAAATATACCAATTTTTTTTAGGAATTATCTACCTATGACCCTACAAGATAAAGACAGTATATAAAATAGATAAGATGGGGATATTATCTTAGCGTATTGATAACTGATAATTGTCTGTTAGAATAAATAAAGAAGAGACAGAGATAAGGAGTTATATATCCCACAGGGTGACATAACAGTAATTATATTGATTAATTCGTTTTTATTTTTATAAGTATAACATTGGATTCCCGAGTACAGACACCTCGTATGTTGAAAATAAATGTGTGTATGTGTTTAGGTTTGTGATCGATACTTTGGTCGGTTAGTTTCCTGTGTTTGTATAGTTCGTTGGGTTAGTTTCCTGTGTTTGTTTGTATACTTTGGTCGGTTAGTTTCCGGTGTGTGTGTGTGTGTGTGTGTGTGTGTGTGTGTGTGTGTGTGTTTACATCTACGTTGTGGAGTAACTGGAGTACACCTTGGCCTTGTATAACTAACCACAATTCTCCCACTGAACAACACAAAGACATTATATATACTACCATTACCACAATTACGAGTTCATCATGACATTACGGAATTTTTTGAGTTAATCACCCCTTTGTTTACATAGATACAGAGGTGTACCAACCACGCCCAAAACAAAAATTACTGAAAGATACATTCCTCGCTTTGCATTCCTGACTAGAACCATCATGTGCCAACGACGTGATATAATTAGGGTTGTTTATGCCACAGAATTGGTTAATCATGTCTTTGTTCACTTAAATATAGGAATTTATATCTGTTTTGTCCAGCCTTGAAATTGTGATGACTATAGCTTAGAAAAAAATGCAAGGCAAATGTTTTTTTAATGGGATTTCAAGGTGACTGGCTATTGAGTATCACAACCTAACAAGTTTTTTTTTTTTTTTTCATGTTCCCAGTTCGGTTCCTTTGTAATTGTATCTTGTTGTTTCTTCTTCTTCTTCTTCTTCTTCTTCTTCTTCTTCTTCTTCTTCTTCTTCTTCTTCTTCTTCTTCTTCTGTGTGTCTCGTTATGTGTTTGTTTTTTGTTATACATTTCGTTTCGCTTTCATTGATATTGTACTTGTATGTTTTTTATGTTTTTGTTATGTCTGTGTGTGTGTGTGTGTGTGTGTGTGTGTGTGTGTGTGTGTGTGTGTTCAGCATCACTCTCGACCTATCACAGTAAAAAACATTAACTATTTCATCCTTAACTCTAACCTATTTACTCACAACAACGTCTAGGTAATAGGTATAGAGACCATAGGTGTTGAAAGTATAGTTAAAGCTATAGGCTATAATGATGTAGACAGATTATAGGTAAGATGTGTTCTATATTGAAGACGCCTCAGGATATAGACAAGTGTGTATGTTTACTATAATTATTTACCACTAATAATAATAATAACAACAACAACAACAACAACAACAACAACAATAACAACAACAACAACAACACCAACAACAACAACAACAACAACAACAACCTAATCATCATTTTTTACATATTTTCTCGGTTTTGAAGATTCTTTATTAAAAATAGTGCCAATGAAAGATACTAAAATACACAAATTCTGTATTTTTGTAATTGTCTACCAGCCAGTACCAAGTTTAAGCACAGGTGGGTGGATGGGTGGATGGGTGGATGGGTGGGCTAGTGCATGAGTGGGTGGCTGGGTGTGTGGGTGTGTATTTTACATCTATCTGTACTTACGACCGTCTTAAGTAAACCTATTAAAAAAAATAATATCTAGTAATTATAAAGTTAATGTCATCAGTTAATTACATCCGGTGTTAAATTAAGGTTATCACACAGACACACCTGGTCTACCTGTCTTAACTCCGTGGGATCCTCTTAACACCTACGTTCCTGAGTGACCTTTAACTACACATTGACCTCAAACTATATCCATTAAATTACACAGTCCAAAAGTATGTCTAGGTTAAGTTAGGTTAGGTTAGTTTAGGTTAGGTAAAGTAAGGTTAGGTTAGGTTAGGTTAGGTTAGGTTAGGTTAGGTTAGGTTAGGTTAGTTTAGGTTAGGTAAGGTAAGGTTAGGTTCCATAATGAAATACAGGTACACAGGTGATTAGTTAATTAATCAAAAGTTTATTATTGCGTTGTTTTGCTGTTGTTACCTTTGGAATTCAGTTCCATTTACATGACCAATGCTTCCATCCATCAGTCAAAGGTTGCAAGAGGTTGATGTCAGTAGTTTGAAGTCTCAGTTAATCAACAATCTGGTGTAAATAATATTATCACCTGGTGTAAGAAAACCTATGATTCGTGACTAATTTATTCTGAAGAGCTTTGTTATGTGGAACTTGTGGTGTGAGTCACTGGGTCAAAATATGTGGTGACTCACAAGTAGTTTTGAGTCACTGGGTCAGAATATGTGGTGACTCACTAGTAGTTTTGAGTCACTGGGTCAGAATATGTGGCGACTCACTAGTAGTTTTGAGTCACTGGGTCAGAATATGTGGCGAATCACTAGTAGTTTTGAGTCACTGGGTCAGAGTATGTGGTGACTCACTAGTAGTTGTGAGTCACTGGGTCAGAATATGTTGCGACCTCACTAGTAGTTGTGAGTCACTGGGTCAGAATATGTTGCGACTCACTAGTAGTTTTGAGTCACTGAGTCAGAGTATGTGGTGACTCACTAGTAGTTGTGAGTCACTGGGTCAGAATATGTGACGACTCACTAGTAGTTTTGAATCACTGGGTCAGAATATGTTGCGACTCACTAGTAGTTTTGAGTCACTGGGTCAGAATATGTGGTGACTCACTAGTAGTTGTGAGTCACTGGGTCAGAATATTTTGCGACTCACAACATTGTCTCATTAATAAACTTGCTTTCTATCTTCCTCCGGTAATGCAACTGAGCAAGATTAACACGTTGATGTTTATCGTTATCATGACCTAGAACCTAACCTAACCTAATCTAACCTAACCTAATCTAACCAAACCTAACCCAACACTAACTTAACCTGTCAGTGTCACGTTAAGATCACACAAAAACTTGGACAAAGACTTAAAAAAAAAGTCCAAACTTGATGATACTGCTTTTGGAAACAAGTGACCTGACATTTCACAGCAGTCAAACCATCTGACATGTGTGACCTCGATCAACTAACAAGGTATTGGTCATTAGTAGTACCAGGGAGGACGTCTTCATCTGACCTTGTTACCTGGTCACATCAGGTCATAATTAACATTTATACTACACTATATTGAGGTTATATTACGAATGAAAAAAAAAAAACATCGGCAAAAACTTGTTCCTTTGATCTGCCGTAAAAAAATTATATTTCCTTTGATATTAATTCCACTTGATCTGTTTGTTAATTTTTTTTTATGACTGAAGAAAAAATTACCCTTTGTTTAATGGTTTTTTCTTTATAATTGAAAATAATATTGATACTCCGTTAATTTTTTCCTATTTTTTCTGCAACAAAATATAAAAATAATAAAAATTTAATAATTGTTATTACTTTTTACTAATAATTAAAAAAAAATATCTCGTTAATTTTTTCAATGATTATACATATTACAACATTATATTATCAATAGTAAATAGTACAATAGACACACACCTATTAATAAGCTTTGGATTACTAGCTACCATGCGTTGAAATCTCTGGTAGTACAGGTTATAAATAGTAACTCTTGGATAACTCTCTAAACAGCGTTAAAGCTTGGCAGTCTTGAGGCGGTGTGGAGAAAGAGGCTCCGTTTTCTGTCGATTAATTTTTTTTGCTTGTTCTTGTTTAAACCTGAGTGTGAAATGTGGTTATATTTCTTCAACTTGTACCTGCTTTTGTTGTTCTGCTTGTTCTTGTTTTTGTTCTTGTTCTTGTTCTTCTTGTTCTTGTTCTTCTTCTTGTTCTTCTTCTTCTTCTTATTATTATTATTACATTGTCTTATATCTATCCTCTCTCTCTCTCTCTCTCTCTCTCTCTCTCTCTCTCTCTCTCTCTCTCTCTCTCTCTCTCTCTCTCTCTCTCGTGTCATTGACTTGATATTACTATTCTAAGTCAGTCGTGGATTTGTGAAAGTTTATGGAACGTAGCGAAAGATTAGTCAGTGTTAGGCCAGTGTAGTGTTAGTTAGGTCAGTGTTATTGTTAGTCAGGTCAGTATTAGTGTTAGCTAGATCAGTGTAGTTTTAGTTAGGTTAGTGTTAGTTAGGTTAGTGCTAGTTAGGTTAGTGTTAATGCAATCTAGGTTAGTTAATACCGTGAAACTTAAAAAAAAAAAAAAATCATATCTCTTTACCCCAGAATTTCTATTTAAGGCGGGTAATAAAACACTCACGTCCCAGCAAACACCAGATTGTGTTACCTTACAGAAAGCTGCAACACTGACCGCCTGGGATGTTTTGATTCTCAGAAAAACACAACAAAACTTTCCCCGGTCTGTGTTTACTCCGTGCGCTGAGGTTCGTGAACTAGGATAAACATGTTTGCTTTCCTTTCCCACTTGTTTGCTTTCCTTTCCCACTTGTTTGCTTTCGAGTACTTGTTTACTTTTGAAATTTTATTCTCTGCTTTGTTGATTCCTTGATTATTATTATTATATACTGTCATAGTGTTTAATGATGAATGGATATATGGTTTATGTATGGGAGTTTAGCTGTCATATTACCCTTTAGAGAAGCAGAAAATTAATACAATAATTTATTTTTGGTTAGGTTAGGTTAGGTTAGGTTAGGTTAGGTTGGGTTAGGTATCATTAGGTTAGGTTAGGCCCTTCATCCATCATCACCTTCCTTCACGATACCTCCATACCACCTTCACAACACCTCCACACCACCACCTCCACACCTCACTACCACACCTTCCTTCACCCACATCCTCAGGTAACTTTAGTAAGAACACGTTAATAAAATAAAAAACGCAGTAGCATAAATAGAAGTGACTTATGAGTTATTTGACCTGTAGTGATTTTTTATTTTTATTTTTTATTTTTTATTTTTTTCAGTGTTTGTGGCTTGGTAAGTAGTGAGGCATAATTGGGTCCGTGTTATTCCCCGCTGAGTCCGTATTTTGTCTTGAGTCCTTACTATGTCCTGTTGAGTCCGTACTATGTTCTGTTAAGTCCGTACTATGTTCTGTTGAGTCCGTATGACATAATTGTATCATTCACAGTTTCAATAAGACCCGAAAACGCACACACACACACACACACACACACACACACACACACACACACACACACACACACACACACACACACACACACACACACACACACACACACACACACACACACACACACACACAATACTTCCCCCAAAGACTACACCAGTACTCCGATTGTGTCTTGGTGACCTTTGTAGTGACTGTGTAGAGAGAGAAGTGAAATAGTGATATCTCTCTCTCTCTCTCTCTCTCTCTCTCTCTCTCTCTCTCTCTCTCTCTCTCTCTCTCTCTCTCTCTCTGTCTCTCTCTCTCTCTTACTATGCCTCGACAAGGGAGTACCAGGGTAAAATATAAGGGGTTGATGGTGGTTCTGGTAGATGGTGTGGTAGTAGGTGTGGTAGACGGTGGTATTTTATGTGGTGGAGGGTGTGGTCGGGGTATTGTAATAGGTGTGGTGCTGGGTGTGGTGCTGGGTGTGGCAGTGAGTGTGGTAATGGGTGTAAGAGATAGGGTGGTGGGCCATCATACACTCCCTTTACCCACACACCTTCCCACACACCTTCCCACACACTCTACCACACACCCCCACACACCCTCTCTCCATCCAACCTTTCCCTCCACCCTTCCTTCCTCACACACCCACACACCTCCTCCCACACACACATCCCCTCCCCCACACCCCCTCCCCCACAACCCCACCCACACGCCCCCACCTGATGACCCTAACGTGAATCAGAGCTGAACGTGTTGACAGGTGAGGCTCTTTGTGTTGCAGTTAATGAGTGTTGAATGGTCAGTGTGAACCAGGTAAAGGTGACGCCAAGGGAGGCACATTAAATGGCTCAGGTAAATGGCTAGTGGCAAGGTAAGAGGTGGTGAAGTTAGTGGCAAGGTAAGGTAAGGGGTGGTGAAGTTAGTGGCAAGGTAAGGTAAGGGGTGGTGAAGTTAGTGGCAAGGTAAGGTAAGGGGTGGTGAAGTTAGTGGCAAGGTAAGGTAAGGGGTGGTGCGGTGCTAGTGCAGGCAGTAAGGGGTGGTAGCTAGCGTGGCCAAGGGGTGCAGCTAGTATGGGCAGGTAAGTGTAAGGGATGGTGAAGTTAGTGGCAAGGTAAGAGGGGTGAAGTTAATGGTAAGGTGAGAGGTGGTGAAGTTAGTGGTGGCAAGGTAAGAGAGTGAAGTAAGAAACTCTAACAGTGAAGTTAATGAAGTTAATGAAGTTAATGGTCTTAATATTAGTGTAAGTTTTGGCCCTATAATTAATAAGGTAAAGGTATAGGGTAATGATATAATGAATTTTTAGAAGATAATGAAGTTAAGTTAATGGGTGTAGATTAAAGATAAGATGACCAGGGTTAATGACTTTAACTTTAAGGTAATGAGATAAGGTAAATGCCACTAAGGGGTGTATTATAGGCCGGTTTCTATCAGGGACACTGGCCGAATAATAATACGTATTACCACATTACACACACACACACACATAGTCGTGGCGGCGTTACTCAGGTGAAGTGAAGGTGGAAGAGAGGTGAGGTGGTGTTGGCCATCAGAAGGTGGACCAGGTGATCTTTGGCTACCTGTCTGATGGGAAAAATGGCAGGTAATCTGTGACCATATCAGGCAGGAGGGGGGGGGAGGGTTGTCTGAACAATGGTGGGCCACATCAACCCACATTAAGGTCGCAAACGGTGTCTCCTCTGACGAGCTTGGGGAGTTGTGCTTCGTGATTGTGGTGATAGTGGTGATGGTGGTTGTTGGGTGATAATGCTGGTGGTAATGGTTTTGTCTCTGGGGAGGTAGTGGTGGTGGTGGTGGTGGTGGTGGTTGATATTGTGAGGTGATAATGGTGATGGTAGTTGTAGTTTCGACTTTGGGTGGTGGTAGTAGTAGTAGTAGTAGTAGTAGTAGTAGTAATTAAATGGTGGCGAAGGCGAAGTAGTAGTAGTAGTAGTAGTGGTGGTTTATCTTTGGGTTAAATCGTTGTTAGTGGTTTAACCTTTATATAGCGGTGATAATAGTGATTTGTTCAACATGTGTCAAATGATTAGTGTGTCTTGACCATTAGCTAATAGTAAAGGAGTAATAGTGATATTTAATAGTTTAGTTTGTAATTCAAGAAATAGACCCTGATAGACCTTATAGACAGAGACAGATCCTTACACCCGACACCTGACCTTCTACAATAGATGATAGCAGAAGAAGTAGTTTTATCACAACATGCCCAGGTACCTTGTCGTGAGGACCTACCTAACTGACTAACAGACACACAGACGGTAGAAGGTGAGAGAGAGAAAGAGATGGACTCTTATTACCTCTCACCTTATTAGCGATAGGTAACATCAGGTACTTTTCTATGGTGTTATTGATGCTTAAATAACACAAGAGGTCAACTAATATAATATGGAAGTTAAGGAAAGGTATCATACTCACCTGTGTTAAAAGTCACAAGCTGACCCTGGCCCAACCTGGTGATATCTACCTACCCAAGACAGCCAAATTAACCATTACATCAACACATAAGGTAAATAAGAAGACAAAAACAAGAATACAAAAACAATACCTGGTTAATTCTATCAATGTACCCATCCGTTGATTCAGGTGAAGGCAAAACGAGTTATAGAATTGCAATTGTATATACTTAGATCATTAAAGGTGACTTGCCATCAGAGGTGAATTGATAGCAGATAATTTCTAACCTACGATAATGTTCTTGCCTATGTAGTGATAGATGGCGAGTCACCTAGCCCGCTGCGTCACTACACCTGTCTATAATCTTTGCCTTCTCTCCCAAATGTACCTAATTATATATGGATGAGTGGAAAGGTGTGCTATTATTGAAAGATTATACTTGCAGGAGAAGGGAAGGGGAGATATTGTATTGTGTTGAAGTTTGTTTAGTGAGTCTGATAGTGGAGGTGGGGGAGGGTGCAGGGGGTGGTGGTAGGGGTGGGGTGTATAGGAGTGGGCGTGGTGGTGATGGTAGTGGTGACTACTTTTTTATGGATCAGGAAAAGTGGTGGGTGGTAGTATTGATGGACGTGGTGGTGGGGTAGAGGTGGGCGTGGTGGGGTAGAGGGGTGGGCGGTGGTGGGGGGGCGTGGTGGGGTAGAGGGTGGGCGTGGTGGGGGTAGAGGGTGGACGTGGTGGGGGTAGAGGGTGGACGTGGTGGGGATGATAGTGGTGGTCATGGGGATAGAGGGTGGTGATGGTGGCACAGACTTTAGTAACTGAGAAAGGATGAAAAGTCAGTCTTCATTCGTGAGTACTGGAGTGGCTATCACCTCTCACTTCTCTCTCTCTCTCTCTATTTAACAACTTGTTCTGTCATTCCTCCTTTGTGTATGTGTGTTGAAGCACAGTAACAACGATACTCCTCCTTGTCTTCATCGGCCATCTTGTCGGAATCTCTCCTTCCTCCTTACCTTCCACTCCCCCTCCTTCCCCTCCCCTCCCTTCCCCTCCCCTCCCTTCCCCTCTCCTCCCCTCCCCTCCCCTATCTCACATAATCATTTATGAACAGATAATTATAATAGGACATATGTTTGAGTTCTCAGCCATAAATGACAAGTAAGATAAGTGACAAGAAAGTGAAAAATAAAGAGAGGAGAGAGAGAGAGAGAGAGAGAGAGAGAGAGAGAGAGAGAGAGAGAGAGAGAGCGTCACCTTCAGGGATAAGTGTGGATGACCCCGGCAGGTGAGCGCCTCGCTGGACTACCTGCTCCTCAATACACAGGTGTCACTATAGTGTGTTCCCAGTGTGGGTATTATATTAACCAACACACACCTCCACTCATGAAATACTTACACCTAAACACACACACACACACACACACACACACACACACACACACACACACACACACACACACACACACACACACACACACACACACACACACACACACATACATGTAATACACCTTAGCACAGTCATACATGGACCCATTACTGTATACATAAAGCCATATAAGTTAGGGTACACAGATAAGATTGGTAACGACAGGGTTGAGAGGTGTGTGGTCAGCTGACCCTTCAGTCACTCTCTTAACCTCGTGACCTGTGCTGTGCTCATTCATTGTTAAAGGTCACTTGCACGAGGTCAGGGAGCCTCCAGAACAAATCTTGCTACATATGTTCTGCCGCAACGACGTCCTGGGTGGGTGTGTTCTTACGTGGTCCTGATTGGATAACACCTTCTAGTAACACCTGGGTTATGGTGACAGGTGCTCTCGGGTAGGAAGGTCTGGTAGCAGTGTAGTATTTAATGATGCATTCCTTAAAGGCTTCCGTCCTTTATAATGGGTCAATATTGACTTGTGTTCAATATACTTAAATGTTTAATACACCAAAAGGGCGAGACACATTTCTAATATTATGATCGTAGCGGCAACAGTTACCTAAAATTATTCTGCTTACTAAAACTTATTATCATCACAAGAGCGACAACATCTTACGGCCTCGAAAAATAAAACAGAACTTACTGGCTTTTTGCAAGTCTTCGCCGGGTACAACTGCATCGGGTGTCGTATAGACAAAAAAAAGAGACGAAGCATTAGCAGACAAAAGTTCACACAGGTACAAGATGACGCCATGGATCAAGTGGCTGAGGTTGACCCAGTGATCATAGGTGACAGATCAGCTAAATATTATGACTGATGAAAGATTACAACACTAAAGGTCATCAAGTGTTGTTTTAATTGTGAGCCATGGTAACTTAGAGATGAAGTAACGATAACTATTAAGGGAAGTGAATAACATACCTTCAATAACATGATCAATAAGACTAACCCTTCTTAACTAAACTTCTTATCGAACGAACCCAAATAGTTTACATGTCCAAAATCAGTCTCTTTCATAATAATCCGGATATTAACACCACAATTTTTTTTACAATTTAATAAATTCTCTAAAGTCCAGTGAACTAAAACCGTCGGCCTTATTCCTCCACTGATGATGATGATGATTGATGATGATGAAGATAATGATGATGATGATGATGATGATGATGATGATGATGATGATGATATCTTTACGTCGATCAAAATAGTTGTCAACCTCTCCTCCGTATCCCCGTAAAGACCACAAGTGCACATGATAAACACAAGCGGACCCCAGACCCCTCCCTGCGGTACCCCAGACCTCTCCTTGCGGTATTCCAGACCACAGACGTTCATAGGCTGTTCCTCTGACCGCACCTTGTTGTCAAATGCTGAGGTGTGATGATATATGTTACCTTTTATGGGTAGTCGAGTACATTGGTTCGATACGAGTGATCAGGTACCATTTGATCATTACTATCGGTATTCAGGTGCAATTTGTTCTCGTTCATGAGTGATAGTCTTTATTCTTCGTATCATATGGATTATATATTTGTTTATTACCTCCTCCTGCTTCCTGGCAACACCTGTCATGGCTCCATACACCTGTCATGGCTCCATACACCTGTCATGGCTCCATACACCTGTCATGGCTCCATACACAGCAACACCCGCCCTTCATAACGTGTCATCTAGCACTGTCTGCTCATGGTAACCTTGTTATTTAGCAACACTTGTTCTCCAACTTTTGTTATCTTGCAACACTTGTTTTCCATGTCTTATCTTGCAACACTTACTCTTCAACCCTTGTTATCTGGCAATACCTCTTTTTCATCTCTTGTAATCTGGCAACACATTAAATAACCTTTGCTATTTGGAAATACCTATTCGTTAACCCTTGGTATCTGGCAACATCTGCTCGTGACGTCGGAAGTGCTGGTGACGTCACAAGATTGGTGACGTCACAGAGCCAGTTGCCTTACTGCATCTTACGTCAGAGGTCGGAGGAGGCCAGCGTGACCCAGCGTGACCTTAGCAGCCAGTGTGGAGGTTCTAACTGACCACACCCACCCCACCCTGACCCACCCTTTCTGTTACCAAACGAGAGAGAGAGAGAGAGAGAGAGAGAGAGAGAGAGAGAGAGAGAGAGAGGAGTATAAACATCCATTTCTTTAAGATATTTCGTTAAATCTAAGCATATTTATCTTATTTTAAAATCAACCAATCTTACTACGTTTAATAAAATAAAGATTTACATTATTCTAAATTAATAAAAAACAAATCACACTATTATTTCTTTATATATTAAGAGCTTATACGTCTAAATCATTCTAGATATCACTTTGATCTTGTGCTAAAAGTGCAATGCGTCAGCAGCTGCAGGCGTTCATATGAGCTTCACAATACACATAAGAACTGAAACAGATGACCCAGGTATCCCGCTCCCCCCCTCCCCTCCCCCCCTCCCCCCTCACTGTGAATATCATCTGATCCCCTTTTTCCTCTTGTCATCTGTCACCTGAGGGAAGCAAGACCCAGTTCACAGCTCGAGTCACAGAACGAGTTTATAAACAAAAAATTCCACCTTCATATTTCTCAACAAATCGGTTCATTATAGTTGAAAAAATAGAGAAATATCAAAGTTCAATGGGATGTGTCACTCGGGTGTAATCGGCATGTAATCGGCAGTGTTTTGTTTATCTCTCAACCAATATGGCGGACACCGTTACTAAGGAAGTGACGTCATATAATCTGAACCAATAGAAACGTACGTATAGGTGTTGACATTGGTGGGAATTTATTTTAAAGAATAGAGGTTATTAATGTCCAGGATGTAAATATTAACCTTTTTTTTCTTTTATTAACTTACTTACTATATAAGTCAGGAGAGGTCCGTGTACCCAACCTCTCGAATCAGGGAAGCTCAACCAAAAGAGGAGAGGTAAGATGTGGGTTAATATGGACGGGATTAAAATTTCAACCAGTTTTAGATGAATTAAGATAACACCACATAATGAGGACGATAGTCATTGAAATATTTATCTAAACTTAATAAAAACACAAGTTAAGGAAGAGATTAATAATTAAAATAATATAAAAACAGTTAAGAGACATTGAGATATTTGTTCACACTATCGAGAGTTAAGTTATGGAGTAATTACTTAACACACAGAGAAGAGGTCAATGAATATGACATTTTAGGTGTGAATCATCGAACTTCACAGGAATAAAAATAAACTTTATTATCTAAGCAATAAAGGTCAAACGCGGAGGGGGTGTTTGACCTTTCAGTATATATATATATATATATATATATATATATATATATATATATATATATATATATATATATATATATATATATATATATATATATATATATATATATATATATTACCTGTTGAGACCACACCTGACCTGCACACACACACACACATACCATTGATTATTGGTCAGCTGGGTGGTGTTGCAAAAGGTCTTTTGTTGTCCCTCCAGGCTAGTGAAGACGAGGTTGTCTGGTAACAATGCTTATTGGGTTACTGACAGCTGATAAAAACTACAGTACAAAGACAATGTGACCTCATAACAACAATGAGTTCATGTGAATCCGTTAAGACAGTATGATAAAGGTGGTACATCATCTTGATCTGGCAACACTGGTGGTAAAGTCTTAGACCCCCCCCCCCCATCTGCCTGGTGAGATAAGGAAATAATTCTAGATTAGTGATCTCCACTTTGGTAACATTGGTTATTCAGGGTTTGAGCAGAAGAACATATTTAGCATACTCTTGTGACCTAGTTAGTGGGTGCAGTGGCTGGGTGGATAGAAAACTCACCTCCGGCCTTAAGGGTCGTTGGTTCGCTTAGCAAACTCCCCCAATACACCCATCTGTAAACTGGGGGGGGGGGGCAGTCGAGTACAGTACAGGTTACACTTTCTCGTTATGTACCGGATTAAGGTTTAGTCTTCAGTATGCTGTATCCACACTGCCCCTTACTAGCCTATATGACCCACTTCCATGACCAATATGAGTGTTCGTCTGTCCTGGTGATCTGGTAATACTAGTTTGAGTACCACTAACTGTAAGCTGAAGAAAACATAACAATTTACGAAATCTTTAGTCTCTTGATAAGGTTGTCTAAGTGTTCTGGCAATACTGATTCTAATACCAAAGTCCCAAGAAAAAATAATCGATTGTGTAGTTGATAACAATGTTCATCATGTTCTTGTGATGTGGTCATACTGGTTCTGATACATAGTGCCTGTGAACTTAATGTTTTTAAGGAGTTATCGTGACTTGGTGATACTACGTATTTTGTGCCGCGGCCCAGTAAGGAACACATTGGTATTTGTAGCTATTTTGAACTATTATTGTAGATCATAAAATGTTCACAAAATGACTAAATCGCCTGTGTTTTTTTATTTGCTTTATTTTATTTCAATTAAGGTATGCCGTTTCAATCATGATGCTTTTGTTACCAAGTTAGAGTATTTTTGTCTTATCTGGCTACATTGATTTGGATTTATCAGGTGTATGTGTGTGTGTGTGTGTGTAATAATAATAATAATAATAATAATAATAATAATAATAATAATAATAATAATAATAATAATAATAATAATAATAATAAACGGTTTATAAATAGAGTTGCAGCCGGTGGCTGAAAATATACAAACTTACATGTGATTTAGACATAATGATATAAGTTCAATACAGTTACAGGGCTGTACAGTACATAAATCAGGAGTTGTTTATTATTTTAACAATAGATGGGATGGTGCTGTTCTTATATCTATCAGTGCCGGCTCTTATGGGCTGAATTTTGTTGTAGTGGCGGACTGCGCGAGGTGGGTGGGGGACTGCCGGTGGCAGTAGGTGGCGATGACGAGGATGGTGCAGTAGTCCACTGCCAAACCTTGCTAGTGCGTGGTGGTAGAGGTTACTGAGGGATGGCATTTCCAGGGTGGAGAGAGCGTTGTTGTAGCCGGAGTATTCTGCGCCGAGCATGATTCTGCAGGCCCTCTTCTGTACCTTCTCTAGCTGACGTTGTTGGGTAGAGTTGAGAAAAGACGACCAGGCTGGTGACGCATACGTTAATTTTGGGAGTATAAATGCGTTGTAGATAGTCCTCAGCTCTGGCATGGGTGCCCCAAGTGACCTGTGTGTGTGTGTGTGGATTAAATACTAAATGTAAGGAAGACTGTGAGGTGTAGTAAGGGTATTTATCTGTTCCTTGTATCTGGCAATACTAGTTCTGAGGCCTCGGTGTTTTGGTAACAGTTATTTGTAATTTCTTGTTGATTGTTTTCAAATGTGCTTAACTTTTGTGTTCTTGGAATACTTGTTCTTATTTCCCTTCCTCTGGTACTACTTGTTCTTCAACTGTAATATTCTAATAACACCTGTTCATCAACTCTCACAGTCTAGGCACATTTGTTCTTCAATAGTCACTTGGGGTGGATAGAACGCTACCCTCCTGTTCTAAAATGGGTATCGTGTTCTATCCCGGGGCCATTCCTATTCCAGCCAGAGGTAAATAGGTAACCTAATCTTACAGTTGGGGAAGCGAAGGTGGCCGAGTGCAGTGCCGGCCTCAGTACCGAAGGCTCAGTAGTGTGGTAGCCTCGGTGTCTCTAACGGACTGGCGGGTTTATAGAGTCCACTTTTTATATGTTTTTTTTTTATCTTCTTTTTAACTTACCTAAATGTCAAGGTTTTTGTGGTTTATTATTATTATTTTTTTTATTATTCTGCTACAGTGGAAGTTGTTAATGTAGTGATGTTGAGTGGTGGTCGGTGTGATGTAGTGATGTTGAGTGGTGGTCGGTGTGATGTAGTGATGTTGAGTGGTGGTCGGTGTGATGTAGTGATGTTGAGTGGTGGTCGGTGTGTGATGTTACGGTTATTTGTTTCATGCTCGCCTCGCAAGTGAGAGGACCCGGGTTCGATCCGGGGCAGGGTGAAACTATGGGCAATATTCTTTACGCCATTTGCCTCTGTCTACCCAGCAGTAATTGGGAACCTGGATAATAATCGATTTGCGGATCGTGTTCCGGGGTAATGGTTAGCCAGTGCAGTTGGAGAGTTGTCCGGTCTTCTCAGACTATTCCTTGACACTGGGTCATGTAACTCGTCAACTCAGGGTGTGGTTGTTGTGTTGGCGACAGCTTCTACACCTTAAACAAACTCACTCCTAGGAGGCCTTTGGGCCGGCCATCCTCATTACACGAGGGGCAACCATTATATTTCTTTCTTATTATTAACCCCTCTTCATTATAGGGACACTAATTTTAACATTGTATTTTACTAATGCTAGACGATTTTAATTCACCTCTGAGGGGAACCCGTACATAAGGAGCTAATTTAATGTTGTATTTTTTATTTTGTTATTAAAAATTTTACACAAGACCAGAAAAATAATTTAAAACTTCCTTATTTTTTATATATCCGTTATATTTTTTTTTTTTTTTAATTTTGACTTAAATTATGGAAAGCAATTATCTATATACAACCTATATAGATCCTTGAGGTGTGTGGGTAGGTGGGCGTGGGTGGGGTAGGTGGACGCAGGTGGGATAGGTGGGCGTGGGTGGGTACGTGGGTGTGGTGGATAAGCTGGTGTGGTTGAGGGTGAGCAGGAGTGGAGGGTGGTGATGGTGGACAAAAGAGGAAGTCCATCACCACCACAATCACTACCACAACCAATACCTACACCACCACAACCACTACCTACACCACCACACTTACCACCATCACAACCACTACCTACACCACCACAACCACCACAACCACTACCTACACCACCACAATCACTACCACTACCACCACCACTACCACCACAACCACCACTACCATCACTACCACCACAACCACAACCACAACCACCACAATCACAAGCCCACAAGTTCTCTCACAGTCGCCCAAGTTGACCAAGAAAGAGAGCTGGAATCCCTATGTGGTTTCTACAGCCTCAACTAAGACCCTACCAAGCACTCTCCCGGTTCGCCCTCAGGCACATCACCATGAACACATCACTTGAGTCATGCCCTCGGTGAACTGTCAGATATATTCCATACTGACTGATGTAGCGATTCAGGGTGTTATGAGAAGTGACTGAGGATTAATTTGTCTTTGGGGTGGCTGTGTGTGTATGTGTGTGTGTAAGAGGAAAAGAGACAGACAGACAGGCAGACAGACAGACAGACAGACAGATAGATAGACAGACAGACAGATTTCTTTCCCCTTTAACAAGTCCCAATTGTCACAGATAATCCACCAGACTCGTCCAGAAATATCTGCTTATATGAATGATTGAGTCTCTTCACCGCTGATTAGTAACGTCTCATTAAGATTGGGAGTAGAAAAACCAATCAGATTAGAGCGATTAACCATAATATATCCCCTTAACCAATCAAAAGAGGGTTATCAATCACAGTGTACCCGATCGACCAATTAAAACAGTGTGATTAGTTTAATGAAGTTGTTCAGTACACGACAGCTTGTTTGACCTCCAACTAACTGGTTTTACTCTCATGTGTTCCTTCTTACTCAAGGATTAGACCAAGGATTAGCTAATAGTCGATTATGTTTTGGGTTACCTGATTGGTGATTGGTGGTGACGTCATCTAGTGTGGGAGGGGGACGGTGAGTGGCTGAAGTGGATGATGTTTTTACTATGAGTCAGAACTGGTAATAATTCTTCTTCTTCTTCTTCTTCTTCTTCTTCTTCTTCTTCTCATTGTTTTCCTCTTCATCGTCCTCCTGTTCCTCCTCTTCCTTGTGTTCTTCAACCTCCTTCTCCTCCTCCTCTCCATTCCTCATCTTTTTTCTCTGCTTCTTCCTATTTCTTCATTTTTGCTTTTCCTCTTTCCTTTCATATCATCATCTTTGTTTATTCTCCCTCATGTGTTTCTCAATCTTTCATTATTTATTATCTACCTCCCAATTATCCATGCGTTTCCTCTCTCTCGTTCTTCGTTTTTCCATTTTTATTTTATTGTCTCCCTCTCCTCCTCCTCATTCTCCTTCTTCCTATTCTTCTTTCTCCTCTTCTTCCTAATCTTCTTCCTCCTGTTCTTCTTCTTCCTCTTCCTCCTTCTATTTCTTCTCCTTCGTCATCCTCCTCATCTTCCTCTTCTTCCTCCTCCTCTTCCTCCTTCTTCTCCTCTTCCCCCTCCTTCTTCCTCTTCCTCTCACCCTAGATAGTTACCTGTTGACCTCTGCGACTAATGGTAAGATTTACTTTAATGACCTGTAATAATTTGCGAGTGATTTTCATTTTAATCTACCTTATTGAATCAAGCCTTACCTGTAACTTAGATAATGACCTTATATAATGACCTTACCTGTAATTTAGATAAGAGTCTAACCTGTAACTTAGATAATGATCTTACCTGTAATTTAGATAATGACCTTTCCTGTAACTTAGATAAGACCCTTACCTGTAAATTAAATCAGTCTTACCTGTAACTTAAATCAATCTTACCTGTAGCTTAAATCAGACTTACTTGTATTATCTACAAATTTCTTACATTTCTAAAATTATACAGGTGTGTACGTGGCTGCCACACTCACCTGAAGAAAATTCCTTAACCCACCACACCATCGACCTCCCTCCCACCCATCCCCCCCCCCCTCCCACCACCTGTACAGTTAAGGCTCTTAGCTAAGTTACAGACCTCATATAAGAAACATTACTGGGGAGAATTTTACCGCAATAATCGTATTTATCTTAGTGGTGTTGGCTCTTAACTTCACCTAAATATCCCTCCTCGTGTTGAACCTCCCACAGACCTCACACTGACACACAGCAATTAGAATTCCTTCCTACGTGTTCGTTCAGAAATAGACAAAAAAATTATAATTCTTCCTCTGAAAATATTCTTACTTGCATGTGAAGGGAAAACACAGCCTGGCAGCTTGTGTTGTGATCCCCGTCGTCTAGTTAATGTTTAGTGTTGTACAATTAGAATTTTTGGGAGGCAGCGTTACTCAGCGTTACTCATCAGTTGACACTCACGCTACTAATAATCGCTTATCGTGAGTTACTGGCTGATTTATTGCACCTTCAGGGATTTATTTTTTATTTTATGATTTTTATTTTACTTTTTTGTTTTAATTTTTTTTTACCGCCTCCTGAGCAGCTGCACTTTAACACACTTGTTCTTGTGTTTCTTCATTATCTTAAGCTATCATCATAAATAAAAATATACTTATAATATTACTGAGCGTTATTTGTCTCATTATTATAGTTAGAGATAAAAATAATATTCACTTATCAATACAACATCTTATTAACTTCATTTATTTTTTTTTTTTTGCCGGCCAGTCTGCCACCACATGTTATTTCCTAAGTGAATCAGTCAGTGAACACATCTTGGTCACGTTTGTGTATTTATGTTCTTCGTAAAATAGATTTATAACCTAACCTAACCAAACCAAACCTAACCTAACCAAACCTAACCTAACCAAACCAAACCTAACCTAACCAAACCTAACCTAACCAAACCAAACCTAACCAAACCAAACAAAACAAAAACCTAACCTAACCAAACCTAACCTAACCTAACCAAACCTAACCTAACCAAACCTAACCTAACCAAACCAAACCAAACCTAACCAAACCAAACCTAACCTAACCTAACCAAACCAAACCAAACCTAACCAAACCAAACCAAACCAAACAAAACCTAACCTAACCTAACCTCACTAGTCTCTCCCTCACAGTTTACGTAAAAAAGATTTTAGTATTTCAATCAATAATGTCTCAAAAAGTTAAAAAAAAAACAGTAGCTTTCTGTTTACTTGTAGTTTGTTTACTGATTTACCATAAAACAGACCAATACAATAATTATCTCTAGACAATAACATATGTAATAACAACTGACTCTTACGTCTTGTTACTGAACACTGAAGTAAAGTATCTCACACACTATACGATAATACAACGTTATTCCACAAATTATACAACAAAGTAACAAATACAATAAGATACAACAACTGGTATTATACAGGTTGTGTGACCAGTAAGACACTCGTACAAACATAATGATGTAATGTTTTTATCGTCTTAATATACGAACTCAAGCCTCGTATCGCCTATCACAACAACCTGACCTTGACCTTTGACCTGTTGACCCTATATAACACCATTTCAAAGCTGAGAGTCGTAGGTTAGAGTCTTATGGTAGATCTATATACCAAGAATGAACAATTGAACATTATTGCTCTTTCTGTGTAGGCTATAAACAGAGGCGGTAGTAAGTGGCCTCCCTGCACGACGCCGCCAGAATCTGTAATACTCATCAGTATAGCCAGACACACCAGCTGGTCCCCACATCACAACGTATCATCCATTTATGGGTTTTATTATTGCTCTTAATAAATGTACCTTGCCCATGGGGTTCTGGTAACACTTCCTGGTCTCCTACAAGATCCTCATTGGTGAAGGATGTACAGGATGCGGTTCTGTAGATACTGATGTGGGTGCTGTAGAATGTAGGGAGTTTTCTGATGTAGAGGTACTATGGTTATGGAAGTTCTAGGATGTTGGAGGTTCTTTTGTCTCGCTGGTAGTACTGGGGCATAGAACCCCTGAGGTATTGAGGGAGTCTGAGGTACTGGAGGTGAGGTCTTGTCCGTGGAGGTTGTGAGATGTGGAGGTTATTCTTATTGTCATTCAGTGATAAAATGTACTTAAGTAGTTAAATTCAGTGGTCATACATACATACATACATACATACATACATACATACATACATACATACATACATACATACATACATACATGTTTATTTCTTAACAATATTTCACCAATTCTACTCTTATTATTTTTCAATATATATTTTTTACCAGTAATTATAGGTTATTATAAACTAATAAAGACTTAATAAATACAATAATTATAGGGTTCCGTTAACAAGTAGTAAATGTATTTCTAACGGATATTTTATTATACACAATTATACAAGAGTTGGACGACCCCAGCCTGTGATATAATTAAGAGTCGTTGTCGTTAATTATATTTAACTTGTGATTATTAAGAATTTATCATCTATGTCTGAAGGTTGATTTACGGGTTATAATTGTTAACTGATGGCTGTATGTATGTTTAGTTATTATTATTATTATTATTATTATTATTATTATTATTATTATTTTTATTTTTTATTTATTTTTTATTTTTTTTTTTTATGTTATCATTATCATCATTAGTAGTAGTAGTAGTAGTAATAGTATCTTTGTCATTAGTAGTAATATTACTATTATCAATATTACTATTCCTATCATAATATTGTTGTTAAATATCTTACTTATATCAAACATCTGAATAGTTTTCGTATGTAAAAATGATCTTAGCTCCCCAACACAGTATGTCCTTGTGGTTGTCTCTGCCTCTTTAACTAACTTCAATTTCTGTGGTTATTCTTTGCCTTTTACTTCTGTTTTATAGGAAGAAATAATGTTTATTTGTCAAGTAAAGTATATTATCAGTAGGTGAAAGAAGAGACAGACAGACAGACAGACAGACAGACAGACAGAGAGACAGACAGACAGACAGACAGACAGACAGACAGACAGACAGACAGACAGACAGACAGACAGACATAGTTCACAGCTCGTAATCTTACAGCTATATATAAAGACAATCACAGGTATGTACATAAACACACACTTCACACACACACACACTGACACACACACATACACACACTCACACACACACACACACACATACACACACAAACACACACACACATACACACACACACACATACACACACTCACACACACACACACACACAAACACACACACACAACACACACAAACACACACACCACATTTATATCAATTTCACATCTCCTTAGGCTAAAACCAGACAGTATTTCACAACCATTGTCTCATGTAATAAAAAAAACCCAATAAGGTATTTTCTCACGAGCTGCATATCACAGTATCACACCGTCATAAACCTGAATATATTTGATCTACTTCGCAAAAATCTTCCTTAATATATAGGTTTATTTTAAGCAGTCAATTGGTAACACTTTTTCTCACGTGTTTATTTCATTGTGTGTTTTTTTTTAACCTTGAATTCTCCCTGAGTAACACACACACACACACACACACACACACACACACACACACTCACACACACACACACACACATACACACACACACACACACACACACACACACACACATACACATACGCACACTCACACACACACACACACACACACACACTCGAGTACCATTTACAATACACTCTAATGACTAAACTCTCGTATGCAAATGAATCAAGTGAAGAGTTTTAAGAGACTTACTGTAAGCCGCTCAGGAGGGAGAGAGTTGGAACGTTTAATTTGCAGTATCTATTTTGTCTTTGTGTTTATCGATTTAATTTTGTGGTTTCTTTAATTGTTTCGTCTTTATTTTCCCTCCTTTCTGTCTTCCTTCCTTCCTTCCTTCCTTCCTTCCTTTCAGTAAGCCGGTCCCTTCCCTCTTTCCATCCCACCCTCCCGTTCCTTCCATTAAGCTGGCTCTCTCCCTCCCTCCCTCCCTCACCCACTCCAGTAAACAAGCTCAGTCCTTCCCTCCCTTTTCTCCCTCCCTCCAATAAGCCAATTCCTCCCTCCAACCATCCCCCTCCTTCCCTCCTTACCTCCAATAAGCCAGCTCCTTCCCTACCTCCCCCACTTCAATAAGCCATCTCTTCAGTCGTCCACACCCACAAATACTAGTACCTAATTTGCATACACAGGTCGCTTGGTGGAGCTATACTTCAAGGTAATTAACTCAACTCAGGGATAATATCTCCTCTTATCTCCCCGACGATAAATACAAGAGAAGGAGAGAGAGGGAAAGGAGTGGGAGGGGTGAAGAGAGGAAGTGGAATGGGAGGATGGGTGCGGGGTGAATTGGGAGTAGTGGATTGGAAAGGGACAGGAGAGGAGAAGTGGGAATAGGATGGAGGGTTGAGGTGGAAAGACGTGGTGAGGGTAGGAGGAGGGGGAAGGGCGGATAGACGGTGGAAATGAGAGGGGAGGAAAGAAGGAAGGGGAGGGTGGAAATAAGAGGGGAAAGATGAAACTATGAAAAATAATGAATTAAAAAAAAATCATTATAACATTTTTAAAGATAAATTTTCTAACAATGTTTTCCAAGTAATTAGCTAAATGAGTTCCTATATAATCAGTACATTTAATTAGAGCCAAGTTCTAATAGGCAAACATTCTAATATATAGATTAATTAGGGACTTATTATGTCTGGGGCCTATTTAACCAGTGGCCTATTTTCACTAGTGTACACCTGTACTGTCTTACCTGTTATTTCTTGATTAATTACCTTCACCTGGTTATTGATATTAATGACTTTAGTAACTCCTGAAGGTGAGCCTCTAAGTCATGTGAAGGTAATAATAATAATAATTAACGGTTTATTGAAAAAATTCTGCAACCCGAAGGCTGAAAATATACATTGTACATAAATGACTTATTACATACATTGGTGGTTTAACAAAAGCCTTCATTAGAGAAAGGTAAAGGAACATACAGTGAACATACAGATTAATGTAGGTGTTGAACAGCAAACACGTAGTGCAGTAACTCCCTCCCAGATGGTGTTAGGAGGAACTCACGTGGTGTAGTAGTTCCCTCAGATGGTGTTATGAGGGACATCGCGTGGTGTAGTAATTCCCTCACAGGTGGTGTTATGAGGGGCATCACGTGGTGTAGTAGTTCCCTCACAGGTGGTGTTATGAGGGACCTGACGTGGTGTAGTAGTTCCCTCACAGGTGGTGTTATGAGGGACCTGACGTGGTGTAGTAATTCCCTCACAGATGGTGTTATGAGGGGCATCACGTTGTGTAGTAGTTCCCTCACAGATGGTGTTATGAGGGGCATCACGTTGTGTAGTAGTTCCCTCACAGATGGTGTTATGAGGGGCATCACGTGGTATAGTGTGTGTGTGTGTGTGTGTGTGGAGCGTGTTTGTTTTTGTGTTTTGAGAAGGAGTTTGCTAACGTCAGATGTATATTTACGAAGCTAAAGAGGGAGTGGAAGAGATACAGACAGACAGACAGACAGAAAGACAGACACAAAACCAATAACATGCACAAAGACAAACCAAACACAGAAACAAAAACACACACACTGAAAACAAACAAAAACAAAAACAAAATCCCAAATCTCGACTTTTTTTCCCATAGGATCAATTACTCTCATCCACGTCATTTCATTTCCCTTTATTACACTAATTTAGGTCGCTTAAGCACCGTTAACTCAATAGCCTCTGATTATACGTGCTAAGGAACTCATCACCATGGAGCATCGTTTAATCAAGAAGAACTACAGGTTAAGAATGTCATAATTACTGTTTGTTGACATCCATGATCTTGACGTGGTTGTGGGTTAATTGAGGTGGTTGTGGGTTAATTGAGGTGGTTGTGGGTTAATTGAGGTGGGTTATGTATCACAAAAATCAAAACAAATGAACAGCGGGATTCTCAGTACTTATTATGACGTCACTAGAAATAATGTAACTCTTGTAAAAAATTGATGGGATAAAAGGATCAGTTAAGAATAATTTAAGTTATAAGAACCACAAATATAAAAGTTTATAGACAGCAAAACAAATGAGCATCGCAAATTTAAGTAAATCTTACAAGACACTAACAAAAGCTCATCGATCTACAGAGAAAAAACAAATGAATGTCGCAAATTTTAAGGATTTTTAACACTTCATCAACCTGACCTTGAGCCATTGTTGACAGAAAACAAACCAGTGACGTTGGTGAGTTGTATTACTGCACTGGTGTATCGGGGTGAGGCCCTCCTTTTATTATTGTTTACAGAGTTGAAACAAAAGATGATCACGGGTTCCAATAACATCGTGACGTCATCGGGGAGGCTAAACAAAAGATGATCACGGGTTCCAATAACATCGTGACGTCATCGGGGAGGCTAAACAAAAGATGATCACGGGTTCCAATAACATCGTGACGTCATCGGGGAGGCTATCATTCTCAGAGCGGTTACACATATAAAATGGATCTCTCTCTCTCTCTCTCTCCACCACCACAATAACACAGAAAGTTACTATTCTCATTCACACTGGCCTTGACAAGCTGAGTAAATAACACACTATTGGTTTAATCCAGAAGCCACGAGAGTGTGTTTGTGGGTGCGTGAAGGTGCGTGCTACAACACCTGCTGAGGAGACCAGAGTGTGTTGTAGTTGGTGTTAAGTAAAAGGAGAAGAGTGTGGTTACTGTGTTTCTTAAAGTGACTTATGATGGTAAAAGTGAACTGGATATCACTTTATTATTATTATTATTATTATTATTATTATTATTATTATTATTATTATTATTATTATGATTATTATTATTATTATTATTATTATTATTATTATTATTATTATTATTATTATTATTATTATTATTATTATTATTATTATCATACAAAAAATAATCACATATTCTTTCATATATCAGACGTGTAGGAAAGTATTACGTGTGTGTGTGTAGTGTTGGTCAAATCCAGTGATGCTTGAGGTTTATTGACAAAATACCGCCTCAACACCGTGTTAGGATGAGAAGTCTAAACTAAAGTAGTGTTACCTTTAAAAAATAAATAAATACAATACCGCCAAAAAAATACATTGTAGTTTTAAATATCCGTGTTATTAAAATGATATTAAAGTGATATTAAAGAATTTTGTGTCATGGAAGAAAAAGTTAGTGGCGCCACCTAGTAGGAAACTTTGTAAACAGCTGTAAAGAAGATAGCTGACACTACTGAGTGACGTGTATTATTGTGGTGTAGTTTGAGATATAGAGGAAGATTTGAGTTTAGAGAATATCTAAGAATATCATCACAAGTAAAAGAATCTAAGTGATAAAGTTTGAAGAGATTGATGTTCTGATAGATAATAAGAAGGCGTTTTGCTGTTGTTTTTGTTGTTTGTTGTTGTTGTTGTTGTTGTTGTTGTTGTTGTTGTCGGTGTTGTTGTTGTTGTTGTTGTTGTTGTTGTTGTCGGTGTTGTTGTTGTTGTTGTTGTTCTTGTTGTTGTTGTTGTTGTTCGTAGCTGATGATGCAAATATGTCCATTAACTCTCCCAAACAAACACCAAATGCGGTTCGCTAATTCCTAAACTAGAATTTATGGCTTAATCTACCTGAGCGATAGAATAAAATTTAAACACTTTCTGTATATATCTGTATCTCCAACACACACACACACACACACACACACACACACACACACACACACACATCTCAGCCATGTTCCAGGATGCTATAAGACCTTGAGAACGTCCCAGCATCCTGTCAGATGAATCTCTCACTTCCTGTTGTATTGAATTTGGATTTTTCTAAACTCCAGTGAATCTTGGTCAAGGACAAGACGCATTGAGGACGAATGTGGCGCAGATAATGAGGAAAATGATGGATGAATGTGGAGTAAGTAATGTTGACTTTGTTGTATATGGGAGTGAGTGAGTGAGTGAGTGAGTGAGTGAGTGAGTGAGTGAGTGAAGATGAATTTCGATCAGTCTTAACGATTTGTTTTATATTTGCTTTATATAGTAACGCCAAACCTACCGTAAACGAACACCTCAGTATAACACTATCATGACCCTGTCTATATTAATGACCTCCTGGCGATAACATCAAGTATACGGAGGAGGAGGAGGAGGAAGAGGAGGAAGAAGAAGAACAACAGGAGGAGAAGGAGAAAGAGGAACTACCCAGACCAATATGTTTAGACAGGACAATTATCTACATTTTTCCTGATTAGGTAATTACATTTATTATTCACTTAAGAATTATTGAAAAGACGATCATTATCTTTTAGTGTACAAAGTTATATGTTTGCAATGGCCTCTGCAATGTTGTGGTGTTTGTGTTTACGTGAGAATTAAAGGGGGTAAAGAAGATGTAATTGCAAGGGTGATGGCATTTAAGTGTTGCAATTAGTCGGTGCAATATTGGCACTGTTGGAGTATGTTGGGGTGGTTGTGGTGGGGTGGTTGTGGTAGGGTGGTTGTGGTGGGTGGTTGTGTGTGGGTGGTTGTGTGTGGGTGGTGTGTGGTGGCTGTGTGGGGGGTGGTGTGTGTGTGGGTGGTTGTGTGTGGGTGGTTGTGGTGGGGTGGTTGTGGTGGTGTGTGGTGTGTTGTGTGGGTGGTGTGTGTGTGGGGTGGTGTGGTGGGGTGGGTGTGGGGTGGTGTGTATTGTGTGTGGGTGGTGTGGTGGGGTATGTGTGTGGGTGGTGTTGTGTGGGTTGGTGTATGTGTGGGTTGTGTGGCTGATGAGGTGTGTGTGGGTTGTGTGGATGATGAGGTGTGTGTGTGAGTTGTGTGGGTGTTGAGGGTAATGAGGGCTGTGTGGATGGTGTGAAGGGACTAGACATGCATGACGTGGGTGAGATAGATGGCGTGTCTCAGAGGAACATCCTAGTGAAGAGAAGCACCGACCACACTACACACACGCCCTCCACGCCCTGCCTCCTTCCCTCCTTCCCTCTCTTCTAACCTCCTTCCCTCCTTCCCTCCTTCCCTTTCCTCCTTTCCTTCCTCCTCCCTCCCTCCCTCCCTTCAAACCTCCTTCCCTCCTTCCCTCTATTATAACCTCTCCCACCTTCCTTCCCTCCCTCCCTCCTTCCCTTCCTCCTTCCCTCTCCTCCTTCCCTCCTTCCCTCACCATCGCCAACAGCGTCACTAAGCACCGGAAGATGCATCGCTTTGCTTGGCGTAGTTCCGTCTGCCGATCCGAGCGATGAAAGGAGATGAACAAAAAAAATGGTTCATTCCAGGAGAGGTAAAGGACTTGGGTACGTTGGAGTCCCACTTGAATACAGCTCAAGGTCCTGCTTCTTCCTCGAGGGTGACGGGGGATGGTGACGGCTGAGAGTGATGTAGGAGGGTGATGGTGAGGGTGATAGGGAAGGGTGATAGGGAAGGGTGATATAGGGAAGGGTGAGGGAGTGAAAAAAATCATTCATGGGTTTAAAGAAAAAAAAATCAATCACACGTAAAAAATTGAATAAAAGTGAAAGTTTGTGGTTAATTATTGCCGACACCACGAGTGGGGGGAGGGGAAAGGAAGGGGAGAAGGGAAAGGGAAAGGGGAAAGGGGAAAGGGGAAAGGGGGTGGAACAGTGCCATTAATTAACACACAATGGGGGAAGAAAACTGTGTAAGTCGACAGTGTTATTTCTTGACTGGGTTGAAGCAGCCAGGTGGTAATAAGCAAATTTGTTCTTATTAACTGAAGGTGTTATGATTAGCTAATGGATGGAGTAGTATTGTTGAGAGAGAGAGAGAGAGAGAGAGAGAGAGAGAGAGAAAAATAAATAAAAAAATAAAGAATAATAAGAGAGACTTACAAAATAGTTAAAGAAAGCAATAAGTACAATAGGAAGAGAAAGAAAGAGAGATAGAAAGACAGAGAGAAAAATAGTTAGAGAATAAAACAAAAATAAAATTGATAAATATATTTACTATGAAAGAGGTGCGTACAGAGAGATATAGAAGAGAGAGAGATAAAGATAGACTTAGAGAATAAAGAAAATGAACCAGATATGGTGAGTAACATAACGAGGTATGACAAGAGGATGTGAGGCGCCACTCTGCCCCACACACACACACACACGCACACACACACCCACACACACCTGTACCTGTACCTGCCGTTCAGTGTGTATTATGGCTGACTGTGTGTGTATGAAGGTTATCTGAATGTATGTAAGGTATACACACATATGGATGTATCTATGGTGTGTGTGTGTGTGTGTGTGTGTGTTAAGCTTGTTAGTATACAGCCTCTCCTGCCAGCCTTCTCTCCTGGCCACATTCAACTCATGTCTCCTACACCTAGATTAACGCATAAGACAATTAAGCTCAATCTAAGATAATTAACCTCCATTTATCAACGTTATTCTTCAGTAAACTCTAATTTTGTTTTATTTTTTCTCTCTCTGTGTCGGCGGCTGAGGCGGTAGCCACTTCAACACCTGAGCAAAGAAATAAGAATTGGATTCATCCGGGTTCGAGTTGCGTTCGAGTATGACTTTGTCAACAATGAGCATTCGAGTGCAGATGTAATCCTCTAATGACCAGTGATCTTGATGGGGGCGGGAGGAGAGGGGTAGGGGGGGTGAGAGGTGTAAGGAGGGGGGTGAGAAGTAAATGAGGGGGTTGGAGGGAAGTGGAGAGGGAGTAAGGAGGTATGGAGGAATTTTTTAGGGGTGGGGGTACTAGGAGTGTTGGAGGGAACTGGGTGGGGGGTGGAAGGAACTGTGGAGGAATTTTATGGATGAGAGAATAAATGATTATAGGCGTTAAAGGAAGGACTACAGAGTGGTCTAAAAGGACGTAATCGATAGTCTACAGGTGTGAGGGAAAGCTAAGATAGATAGGCCTATAAAAGCTAAGATAGATAGGCCTATAAAACAACATACCACTACAAAGTTACAGTATAAATATAGAATGGGAGAGTGTGAGGTGAGTCAAGAGGATAGTAGAGAATTAAACAAGGCTTCGGGATGGTTGAGAAGCAGGAGTAAAAAAAAATCATGTCAGAGGAATGATTGACAGAGAGGGTGGAAAGTTGAGGTAAACATCACACAATAGAACAATCCATCCACTTGAAGGTGTGGTGTTAGGAGGAGCATCAATCACTCACTGTTGCTTCACTGCCTCACTGTTGCTTCACTGCCTCACTGTTGCTTCACTGCCTTACTGTTGCTTCATTGCCTCACTGTTGCTTCACTGCCTCACTGTTACTTCATTGCCTCACTGTTACTTCACTGCCTCACTGTTACTTCACTGCCTCACTGTTCACTACTGCCAGATACGTACTCTTATTTTCCTGCCGTGTGATATGTGTCAGGTCTGGCACTGTGTATCATGTGTACCTGTGTGTTAAGAGAGGGCCTGGCACTGTGTATCATGTGTACCTGTGTGTTAAGAGAGGGCCTGGCACTGTGTATCATGTGTACCTATGTGTTAAGAGAGGGCCTGGCACTGTGTATCATGTGTACCTGTGTGTTAAGAGAGGGCCTGGCACTATGTATCATGTGTACCTGTGTGTTAAGAGAGGGCCTGGCACTGTGTATCATGTGTACCTGTGTGTTAAGAGAGGGCCTGGCACTGTCTATCATGTGTACCTGTGTGTTAAGAGAGGGCCTGGCACTGTGTATCATGTGTACCTGTGTGTTAAGAAAGGGCCTGGCACTGTGTATCATGTGTACCTGTGTGTTAATAGAGGGCCTGGCACTGTGTATCATGTGTACCTATGTGTTAGCGGCTCGTCTCCTTAAGCACAAGTAAATGTATATTCACTTCCTTCCAGACCGTGTAATATGAGTTAAGCTTAGCACTGTGTAGCAAGGAGTAGCAGACTGTTGCGGTGTGTAGCAGGGTGTAGCAGGGTGTAGGAAGGTGTTAGAGTGTGGGGCAGGGCGTAGCAGGATGTAGGAGGGTGTAGGAAGGTGTAGTAGAGTGTAGGAGAGTGTATAAATTAGCATCTGTTGTTCCTTTAGTTACGACAATGCATCTAAAAACAGGTGAATACAAATTAGTTTACTTTCTCGCCGTATACATTGACAGACACGATGTCATATGTAAACAAGAATACGTGAGAGAATTACAGTAGTTTACATTCTTTCATTTATTCAAGAACGTGTAAGCTATTCCTGTCTCGTGAATGTACAGCTTAACTTAACCTAACATAACATAACTTAACCAAACCTAATGACGCGTCTATCATCACTAAAGATACACAATTGACTCCCAGGCAAGATTTTAGGTCAATTAATCTTCAAGAAATATTACCAAAATCAAAGAACCAAAACCACTTTAATCAATCAGTGAAAAAATCTTAATGGAAATGGATGGATTGACAACAGAGACGAGAGTTGATATAGACGACTGAATCCAGGAGTGTGGGAGACTAATATAGAGGATTGGGTAAAAAAAGACGATCGAGTATAAGTGAACGTAATCCTAAACACAGATAGTAAAACAAATGAAGAGAGGTTTAGCCCCCAGTAAACAAGGGAATGTTTGTGTTACTTATGAATTTAAATAAAAATTCTGAATATAATTAAAAATAAATTAAATCTGACTACAATAGAGAAATAAATTAGAATAAGTTATTACGGTGAGTAGTAGTTAATAGGATAATTATGTTTCCATGAGTTAATGATTGATAGCTTTAGTAAACAGTGATAAATAGATAGATAAAAAGACAGACAGACAGACAGACAGACACAGACAAATGGCTCGTCTTCCCATTATGTTTGTCCACTTGATCATATTATTTTTGTACTCAACCTCATCCTCCTATTGTCCTTGTCTCTCCTTCCTCTTCCTGGTGATACGCTTATCCTCTTCCTCTTCTTCCCATTATTCTCTTATTCTTCCTCCTGTTATTCTCTTTTCTTCTTCTTCTTCTTCTTCTTCATCTTTATCTTCTTGTTATTTTCTCTTTGTATTCTTCCTCTTCTTCCTATTCCTATTATTCTCTTCTTCTTCTTCTTATTCTTCCCGTTATTCCTGAAGGTCTCGTCACTAACGCAGCTCTCTCTCTCTCTCTCTCTCTCTCTCTCTCTCTCTCTCTCTCTCTGTTTACATCAAAAATCAGTCAGAGAGAGAAACAGGGTATAAGGCTTTCCCTATCCACCCTATCCACCCTATGCCCCCTATCCACCCTATCCTCCCTATGCCCCCTATCCTCCCTATGCCCCCTATCCTTCACCAATACACTACCACACACTTCCCCCTCCCTCCCTCCCTCCTCACCACTTACACTACACCACAGTTAAGTGTATTCAAGTGTTTTGTTGCTTCAGTTAGTCATTAGAGTCGATCTTAGTGTCTTTGTGTTGTATAGATTATCGATTGAAATAGATTGATAGCTAAGTGATGCTCTCAAGTACAGTATAACCAAGTTTGTAGGTTTGTGATGCTGGCCTTGTAAATTCTGTCGTCTGGTTGTCGTTTGGTTGACTCTGGTTGACTCTGGTTGACTCTGGGGATATGAGGAAGTGATGTTAATGGTATTAGTCTTGAATATGTTAGTAGACGACTCAGTATTCATTAGTTGCCATAGGAACCTCTTTATACATCTGGTTCTGTTAGTTCTTGTGATGTTTTGAGGTAAGTGGTTATGTTCGCTCCTCTGCCTTGTCCAGTAGGGGTAGGAGGAGGGAGGGGAGGGGTAGGAAGGGGGAGGGGTAGGAGGGGGGAGGGGAGGGGTGGGGAGGAGGACACGTCACTCATGTAAGAAGTGGTTGTTGTGGTGTTGATGTGTGAGACGTTGTGACTTGTGTGTGAGTTACGTCTTAAGATTACTGTAATGTTTTTTTCTTTGCTTTACTTGTAAGATTCTGCTTGTGGATCTTTATTATCTTCTTTTAGGTATTGTTCATTTTTAGGATGTGTGATTCACTTGCTGTTTACTTACTGTCTGCCGGTGTGTCTGTTCTCTACTCCCGGGTGATGCTTCAGGCCGCCGGGTGATCGTCTACATACATGGTGTCTCTGTGGTAAATTCTCCTTGTCGTCACCTACCCGAACTAATACTGTATATTTACAAGATGTGAATCACAGAGGCTATTTTCTCTCTCCTGTGAAGAGGAAGGTTACAGCACACTCGTCTGTTTAACCACTGAGCTCACGAATGAGATTTAGAAGACTAATGAAGTAGAAACTCAACATCAGGGACACACTTCCATGATACTCACTCGACCCAGTTAGGCGACTGTCGAACTATGTACCGTGTAAACTATGTTTGGCTCGAAGACCTTGTTGCTACACCCGGTCTCAGATGTCGGTGATGTTAAATAAAAGAACACAATTGATTCAGGCGATATCAACTGCCTGGTGCCAGACACACAGACGAGGACCAAGTGTGTCCACACAGCCTCCTTCCTGTCTCTGGTTGACCCTGTCAGGCCCCGAGCCTTTCCCGTGTCATAAGTCGTGAGGAGGTAATGTATATCTCTCTGTTTCACTCATTTTCCTTCGACAGCCTCAATATATTTAACAAAATTGGTCCAGGAAGCTGCCTCGCTGGGTCAGGGATCTACGGTACATCTTGGTACAAAGTGAATAAAATAATCAGGTTCGTCAGTAGCCTTCACTTAGTTGCTTGCTGCAACAGCTCCAGTTTGTTGGCTCAGTGGTGGAACCGTGTCGTCCGGAGAGTAACCTTGGCGGTCTTTAAACAAGGACCATCAGGGCTTAGAGCCAATTTTCCCCTGGTGTTTGCTTCCCTCTGAGAGATGTACTTCTTCCTTTCGACGACTCGCTGGTCTGAAGAAATTTGTAAAGTGTGTAAACAGAAGACTTTTAACCTCGTCCCAGCCGTGTGTCTAGCATCATCTGCCCCACCAACACCGATAACTAAACCAAGGTTGATGTGAAGTTTTTTCAGCCAGTGCCGGGGTGAGGGGTGGGGAGAGGGTATGTTTGAGCTGGAGCGTCAGGATGTGGCTGGTGAAGGCGGTGACCTGATTACTAGCAATCACCCAAGTGATAGGAGGAAGCCTTTTGATCCGTCGTAATGTCAACTTTTGGAAGGCCAGCAGTCTTGTACTCTGATGAGCCGACCTGCCCAAGAGGTATACACGCTGCTGTAGCCTCAGGAGAGACAGTCACAGCTGTATCGAAGACAAAAACCAGACAAGTGGGAAAGGAAGGACACGAAGTTCAATACTAGGGAGCAGCTCATCACACACTCCCTCTGTTATGACTCTACAGGGTATCATATACTTCACCCACCTGACACTAGGGGGCAGCACATCACAGCCAGAGGGAAGAGTAAGAGAAAGGCGAGTGCAAAATAGAACTGTATTAATTATGAAACATGATCAGCTGCTGTGATACCTACGTCTGTATGTGTCTTTAACCTGTTTATAATATATCCAATAAGACGGATTAGTTACGGTCGAGTATCAAGTACAAATTGGATTAAGGATTTGTACCCAAGAAAAATGTTTATATAATGCGTTTTTAATGTTTTATCTTCCCTTGTGCCATTGAGAGTTAGGTGTGTCTCAGCTCCGTCAAGGCGCCGCAGTGAACTGACTTGATAGTAACGACGATAACGAATGTCAACTCCGGTAAAAAAAAAATATATATAACAATAAGGTGATAGAAGTTTGATAAGTTATACTATAAATTATACCAAACAGACCATGAAGGACATCTAGCGAGGAGTTGGATCACTAGATTATATACATTGATCTACTAAGGCCATAATATTATATATATAAACTGTACATTCAAAGAGACAAGAAATTCATAAACATTTTTCCTTAGATCACGAAATGTATACAAATCGAATATGTAGTAACCACATGTATATACATTAAAATAAAAACCAAGAAATATATATAAATTTAAGAGAAGGTCACACTATATACATACATTTATATAGCTCCTAGATACTATAGACAGGTTAAGATAAAGTAGCAATACATAAAGGCGATCAAGGTATATAAATTAAAATAGAAAATACGAAAAAAGTTTATAAATGAAGACAGTGAGGAGATTAAATGTGTAAGAGGAGGGAGGAAGGGTGAGTGGTGAGGGGGGGAGGGGTCAGGGCTGAGGGGTGAGGGGTGGAGGAGGGGTCTTGCATGTATTAATTAGCTGTGTAGGACCTGTCAGTGTTTGGTAAGATAACATTGATCTAATTAGTTATTTTAATTTATTGATACACACACACACACACACAGAGACACACACACACACACACACAGGAGGAGAGAGAGAATGAAAGAAAGGCAAACAAAATTGAGATGGATGAAGGAATAAAAGAGACACACACACACAAGGAATTACTTAGAGAGAATGAGAAAGAAAGGCAAACAAAGTGTGAGATGGATGAAGGAATAAAAGAAGCGATTCAAATGAAGACTTAAAACAGGTTCACGATCATTCTTTGGAAACTGCAATTAATGAGTAAAAGATTAGTACATTTACCTGAATGTGAACACTCGGGCAAGACCTCAGGTGGTGTGTCGAGGTGGGTGAACATGGAGGATTGAACTGTTTGAACGAATGATAAAAAAGTTGAACACGTGTTAATTTATTCAGACAAATACCTGAAAGTTTGAACACGTGTTGAACTGTTTGAACGAATATTAACGAGTTTGAACACCTGCTATGATGTTTGAACGAGTTAGAAAAGTCTTAAGAACGTGTTGGATTATTGAAACGAATATCTATTTAGTTCAAATACAAGTTGAACTGTTTTCACGAGCACGTTTGGGACAGCTTGGACACGTGTTCGACCGCTGGTACACGTGTTAGACAGCTGGAACACGTGTTAGACAGCTGAAACACGTGTTAGACCGCTGAAACACGTGTTAGACCGCTGAAACACGTGTTAGACCGCTGAAACACGTGTTAGACCGCTGAAACACGTGTTAGACCGCTGAAACACGTGTTAGACCGCTGAAACACGTGTCTTAAACAACTGGAACTATCTTGACTAACTGAAGCACCTTAAAATGCAGCTGCTACAACCGACTGCTAACCAGAACACCTGTTTCACACCTGACTGACGACGTACTACACAACAAGGACACATCCTGGACAGCTGCGACAGGTGGTGGACAGCTGGTATACATGTTGATACAATCTAATACCTTACACCTGCTTACATTCCTCAGGTGTGTGTTATATATTGAACCATATATTATATAAACATAATATTATGATACATTTTTTTTTTATTCATAAGTATTATTCTTAGTTGTTCTTGTTTGTCTGGTCATTCTGGTATTAACTCATTTGAGGATTACCTTTAGATTATTATAATTTACGGAGGATAATTACCTTAATCTTACCTGTATAATTTACCTTCATACCTGTATATTTACCTTAATCAAACCTGTATAATTATCTTGATGTTATATTGTTAAAATTGTTTAGTTGGAAAGTGTGATTCTATTCTAGGGGTGATAATTTTAGTTAACCTCAGTTTTATTCTTCAATCGCCTCATCTGTTAACCACCTCATTTATCACTGATTTTACACGAATATTATGCTGTTAACGGGACGAGAATGAGTTCAAGAGACACTGGTGATTATCTAAACCTGTTTATTTATATCATGGGATTGAAAAACTACCCGTGATTGAAAAACTATAGGTGATCGAAAAACTATAAGTGATTGAATAACTATCCGTGATTGAAAAACTACCCGTGATTGAAAAAACTACCCGTGATTGAAAAAAACTACCCGTGATTGAAAAACTACCCGTGATTAAAAAAACTACCCGTGATTGAAAAACTACCCCTATGATTGAAAAAACCCCGTGATTGAAAAACTACCCGTGATTGAAAAACTATAGGTGATCGAAAAACTATAAGTGATTGAATAACTATCCGTGATTGAAAAACTACCCGTGATTGAAAAAACTACCCGTGATTGAAAAAAACTACCCGTGATTGAAAAACTACCCGTGATTAAAAAAACTACCCGTGATTGAAAAACTACCCATGATTGAAAAGGTACCATCGCTGCTGTAGGAACCCGAGGTGGTATGACGTCACTTGGATAGTTATGTCTGTTTGTTTTTGTTTGTTTTATTGTTTCATTTGGTTGTTGTTGTTTTGGTGTTCTTGGCCATGTAAGTATATGTGCGTAGTTTTCCTGGCCATGTAAGTATTTCCTGGCCAAGATAAATTTAATTATTTTTAGGTAGTGTTCTTGGCCATCTAAGTATTCTGGGTAGAGTTCCTGGCCATCTAAGTAGTGTTCCTGGCCATGTAAGTATTTCTAAGTAGAGTTCTTGGCCATCTAAGTATCTCTGGGTAGAGTTCCTGGCCATCTAAGTATTTCTAGATAGTGTTCCTGGCCATGTAAGTATTTCTAAGTAGAGTTCTTGGCCATCTAAGTATCTCTGGGTAGAGTTCCTGGCCATCTAAGTATTTCTAGATAGTGTTCTTGGCCATGTAAGTATTTCTAAGTAGAGTTCTTGGCCATCTAATATCTCTGGGTAGAGTTCCTGGCCATGTAAGTATATCTAAGTAGAGTTCCTGGCCATGTAAGTATTTTTAAGTAGAGTTCCTGGCCATGTAAATATTTCTAAGTAGCATTCATGGCCACGTAAACTCTTAAGTATTTCCGGCTATGTCTCTATATGACTATAATAACCCAATTACCTTAAGGCATATAAGACAACACAAACTCTACTTAATATGTCTCAAAGACCTTTCAAAGTCGTTGGACCTTAAACATAATGGTAATAAATAATCACTCAATCACTCGCACGAACTTCCTGGTCAGCTAGTGATTGATTTATTATACTCGTGTTATTTCCCCCAATCTGTCTGGCGCGTTTGAGTTTGGTTATTTTTGCAGGCTCTTATTTAGATCTCAGTCGACTTATATTAATCTCGGTAAATTGTTAAATTGTTTATATTAAGAGTAGAAAGGTGGCTTTTTTTCTATATATTTTTATCTTTTGTTTCATTGTTAGTTAAATAGTTTAGAGGTGATAAATTATGAGGTATTATTTTTATATATAATTAATTAATGAAGTTGATTTTCTATTTTTATTTGGACTTTTCTGTAATGTATTCGTGAGAAAGTGTCACTAAATCTGTTTTCCAGTTTATGTGTTTATGCATGAGTGCTGCCATCTAGTGATGTGAGTAGCATGTACTGTAGAGAGAGTGCTGCCATCTAGTGGTGTGAGCGGCGTGTACTGTAGGGAGAGTGCTGCCCTCTTGTGTTGTGAGCGGCGTGTACTGTAGAGTGCTGCCATCTAGTGATGTGAGTAGTACGGTAGAGAGTGCTGCCATCTAGTGATGTGAGTAGCATGTACTGTAGAGAGAGTGCTGCCATCTAGTGGTGTGAGCGGCGTGTACTGTAGGGAGAGTGCTGCCCTCTTGTGTTGTGAGCGGCGTGTACTGTAGAGTGCTGCCATCTAGCGGTGTAATGTGCGTTACCTATATATATATATATATATACACTATGTACTGCAATTGTTTCCTTTCTGTATATCAATCAGTAGATGGTGTTTGTGTTTACTTAAGTGATCTCTTAGTTGAAGGTTCATAGTCGCGTCAGCTGTTTTCTCTACCTTCTCGGCTGTTCCCTGTTGAGAGCTTAAGGTCTTAATAATAAAAACACAAGCTCAGAGTTCCCTTAAGCCCCGCCATGAGACAGAGTGAGTCCTTCTGTCAAGTTCTTAGAGCACCAACACCGTCAACAAGATGGAGAAAAAGTTGGAACAGTTGATATGATAAAATGAATCGGCATCTTTTACATGCTTGTTATATGTAAGTTTATTTTAGTTTATGTTTCATTAATTACCTGTTCATATTTACCTGTGGCTAATTAAGATGTCAAGTTATCTATCTGAGGTAATGGTGATATTTTAAACACAAGAATAGGAATCCCTTGTGTCTAACAGTCCCGTTTTCCTTCACTCACCAGTAGAGAACATGAGTGTGTGTGTGTTTAAGTCTTTAAAAGCCATATATTTTCGTCCCTTGTGTCATTATTATTCATTATTTTCATCCCATTTCTATATTTCAAGATGATTACTTCCCTTTTAGTCCAATATGTCTCGGAATATAGCTTTATATTTCATCTAATTGACGAATCTTATAGTATATTGGATAGTCACCTCCTATACTCAGCATCCAGATGTTTTCTTCACTCGTGTATCTGGACAAAACCTTCGTGAGTATGACCACTATAATGTCTAAGAGTAATCATAGGTCCGTAAGGTATATCGTCCTATTAGATGTTATATAGTGTGTAGTGTTTTGATATGCGCGTCATCATCAAGTCAGTTTGAGTAATATTCATATAATTCTAAGGTGTTGTTCTCATGTCATTCTCAGTCACTATCGTCAGTCGTCATCTTCACGTCATTCTCAGTTATTATCTTCACGTTATATCATCATCTTCACATCATTCTCAGTCATCGGCCTCATGTCACTCAGGTATTCTAACGTCACTTAGTTATCATCCTTACGTCACTCAGTCATCCTCCTCACGTCACTCAGTCATACCCCTCACGTCACTCAGTCACCCTCATGTCACTCAGTCATCCTCCTCACGTCACTCAGTCATCCTCATGTCACTCAGTCATCCTCCTCACGTCACTCAGTCATCCTCATGTCACTCAGTCACCCTCCTCACGTCACTCAGTCATCCTCACGTCACTCAGTCATCCTCCTCACGTCACTCAGTCACTTTCTCTCATTGACAGGTTGGATTCTCACGTTTAGAGCGACGTAAGAGGCTCCCTTCTCCCCTTTCTCCCGGTCATGCCCCTCTCAAGACAATGTCCTGGCGTGCCTCTTCAAGCCCCCTTTCACTCGCATTTCGTTTACCTTCATTAGAATAACAAGGGCAAGGTGTGAGCGTGTGTACCTCAGCGCCCCCGTGTAAACCCTGGACCTTGTGTTCCCTGCCCAGAATGGCTGCCACTCAGTCAATGTTGACAGAAATTCATCGCCGAGATACGAGAACTCTTAGACGGTGTTGCAGTGTCGTGAACTGACTGTAATCCTGACGTGTAAATGGATCATAATTCTGTCAGTATTTTGTGGGAGTTTGGTGTTGAGAGGCAGCATTTGGTGGGTATTTATAAATGTCTCGGTATACAAGTCGTACGTTAGGTGAAAGTTTGATGATGTGGACTCGGTTATCTGTAAATTCTCATAAATTATCTTTGTATTTTCTTACCAGTGCTGACTATTTTACATAAACCAATAATTCCAATGAGACGGATTTAAGGATTCACTTGTTTATCTTACAATTGACTTTGATTTTCTTCCTGTAGATGACCAGTCGACATTAAGCGTTGTAATTTAACGTAGTAAAATAGTCCTTGTGATAATTCCTCGTCTTCTTTAGTCTTTAGAACATGAACACCTGCGAGACAACTTGACATATCGAGACCAAACTCACAGCTGAGGTTCCTTGGCCTCAGTAAGGATCTCAGAAAGGTCGTGACCCTGGGAGCTTTATACACTAAATCATCATAAGACTCTAAGCTGTCTGTCACCGAGCATTATTTTGATAACTTTCAAGAGATGTTAGTAGAGCAGAAAGTCAAAACAGTCTTCACCAGTAAGTCGTGCAGTCACTACCTCGTTCCACACCACACGCGTAAAGTCCTGGTTCCCTTGACTCTCCACACGCTACTTAAGGAACCTGGGAGTCCTACCTGTCTCCAAAAATCTCAGGATAGTTTATGGAGAGTAAAGTTAATTTTCTCTTAATTTTTATATTCATTGCGCCTTTCTTTAATACAGATTTCAACATATCCAGAACTAATGGACGAATCCACTCACTTTACTGACAACAGATCGACGAGTTACAGATCAAACTATTATTTCTAGTGATTTCAGACTTCACAGACAGAGAATGTAGTTAGTTACGGTGTGTCTGTGTGTAACTAATACTCTCAACACCCAAGGCAGCGTGTAAGAACATTCTAAATAAGTGTATCAGCATCGCTTTTACTCTGACGTGTTTACCTCAATGTCTGGTGGGTAACGTCTTGACCAGCCTCGACAACTATGCTGCCAAATCTGTTCTATTACTCACACTTCTTGACTAATTTTCATCCTTATATATTTACGAGACCATTTTGAGAGCCTTTCTTGTTTATATCCTAATGTTTTTGTTTTTGTTTTTGTTTTTGCTAATGTCTTGTGAATTTATAATATATTTTTCGTCCTTCAAGGTGAGGCTACGAGATGTCTTCAACCCCTGATGTCCTGTACCGTGACCAGGAGAGCTTAGTGAGGCCCAGCCGAGCATCTGTACCTGTAAGTAACACGAGGTTAAAATATGTTAGATTATTATATCACTGTTATGTTAATTTACCCACGATAGAAAGGCATTCCAGATTATTTAGCCGTTACATTCTCTCGTCAATGGGAATATTTCAATCTTTAAGTTATGGTCAATAGTCGACAAGTTCTTTAATGATATACAAATTGTCAACATAGTTTTTAATTGTGTGTGTAAATGTTTCACGTATTGTGATGTAAACGATGTACTTGAGGAGAAACACTTGGATAAAGACCCACCTCCATGGACCAACTGTTGACAGAATCACCTACACATACACTGAAATATTTAAATACAGCTTCTACGAAAAAAAAAAGTTCAGAGGAAGGAAATAGAATCGTAATTTTTGTAGATTTATTTATTGTTATGGAATAGGCCTATTCATTTATTTCTTTAGGCTCTTTTAAACTGATATAGGTAATAAATAAACAATAATTGATCGGTGAGTAGATGTAAGCGCTCATCTGTTTAAAAATAACAAAACTGAACGTATAAAACATTATTGGAAAATGGAGAAAATTATGACAATTCCATAATAATTCCGAGATGGAACTGTACTTTGAAAACAGACGAATTCTACCTAAAACACTACACACATGAAAAAATAAACAACTCAACCGCAACTACGAAGAATTTTTATTTATTTTATTATTTATTCTGATATTTATGCATTTATTCTTATTTTGGGGAGGTTAAGGACCGAGAATCATATGTGTGTGACGGGGTGGGTGGCGGTTGGGGCGGTTAGGACGGTTAGGGCGGTTGGGTGGGGGAGCCCGGGTGGAGAAGGAGGAGGAAGGGGTGTTGTGAATGCATGACTTGGTGGAGAGGCGGAGGATTGTGTTTGACTTTCTGCTCTACTGATGCAGCTTATCAGTAATAACCCCCAAGTGACTGGTACGTGTTTCCTGAAGGTGTAATAGCCTCCTTACACGCCCCCGACTGCATGTGAAGGGTCAGTAACTAGTTGAAGGCAAGACGAACACTTTGAAATTTACTAGATTATAACTGTAAAGGATCAGTGGTTAAAAACTATAGGATCTCAAATATATAGGATCAGGACTCAAGTACTAAAAGGATCTCAAATATAAAGGATCAGGACTCGAGAACTAAAAGGATCTCAAATATAAAGGATCAGGACTCAAAATCTATAGACTCACAAATATAAAAAAACAGGACTCAAAACTATAGGGCCAGTACTCAAAAACTATAGGATCACAACTCTAAAGAATCTGTACTCAAAATGGCATCACTAACACCTACCCCAAACACTATTACAGGATTAGTACTTATATTCCATAGGGTTTTGACACCAAGTATTTAGGATTGTGAAGTAGTATAAGGTATGAGAGTATAAGGTATTGATATCATTTCTTCCTTATATTTGTCTGTCTGTATGGGGGTATGGAGGGTCGGGGGGGCTGATATTCTGCCCTTAATATCCTAAAGTTACGATGCCATATTGTACCATTGCCACTGTACCATTGTCACTGTATCATTGTCACTCTGTATCATATTGTTTCAGCTCACTTTACAGCACACTGTCATATTGTACCATTGTCACCATACCACACTACCATATTGTATAGCATTCCATTCACCATACTATATTGTTTCTTATTGCACCATTGGCACTATATTGCACACCGTACTACACCATTCTAAACACCATACAACACCCTATATCTCACCATCTAACAACCACCATCCCACATTATACTACATCCACCACACCCCATAATAATCATTCTATTGTCATCATACCTTCACTATATTTACCTCAGAGGAGTTGAGAGTCTACGGATAGGCAATGACGTCTTTCATCCTCAATTGGTTGTTACAAAAATCTAGTTGTCGTACTTGTTAAATCGGCTAATTAGGTAGATTAACAGGTAGGAGTGTGCTGTAGTTCTCCTTACCGGAAGATAGTGTGGCGTATTGGTGGTTGGGGATGGTGGTTTGTCTCTCTCTCTCTCTCTCTCTCTCTCTCTCTCTCTCTCTCTCTCTCTCTCTCCGTACGTATCATATTCATAATCCCCTCAACTCCTCCTCCTCCTCCTCCTTCTCCTCCTACTCTTCTTCATCTTCCTTCTCATCTTACAGCTAACCCTCCTCTTCCTCCTAGTCATCTTCCTTCTCCTTTTTCTATTTGTTTTCCTTTACCTCATCTACCGCCTTACCTCCTTTCTTCTCTTCCTCCTCTTCCTCTTCCCTTCCTCCTCCTCCTCCTTCTAACCTTCCTCCTTCTACCACCTGCTTACCTTCCATCTCCTCTTCCTCCTCCAATATAATTCCCTCCCCCACTCCTCACCCTCTTCTTCCCCCTCTTCCGTGACCCTGAGAGGCAGTAGGACACAGGGAGAGAGGGAGAGAGAGGGAGGGCAGGAGGGGGAGAGTAGGGAGAGAGAGAGGGAGGGAAGGATGGAGGTAGGGAGGTAAGGGGATAGGGAGAGAAGTAGGTAAGGAGGGAGGGACGAAGGAAGGGAGAGACGGATACGGAGAGAGAGGGAAGGAGGGTGGGAGGAAGACAAGCTAGCTGCCTGCCTGCCCTAGATAATACTTCCATGGTCACTGTGAGTTGCCTGAACATATACAATACGTCACACATCCTTACCTCTTAGTCATGCCACTGACCACAGACAGTCACGTCTCTCCTCTTAAAGTACCTCTTTGTTCCTCACCTCCTCTTAAAGTACCTCTTTGTTCCTCACCTCCTCTTAAAGTACCTCTTTGTTCCTCACCTCCTCTTAAAGTACCTCTTTGTTCCTCACCTCCTCTTAAAGTACCTCTTTGTTCCTCACCTCCTCTTAAAGTACCTCTTTGTTCCTCACCTCCTCTTAAAGTACCTCTTTGTTCCTCACCTCCTCTTAAAGTACCTCTTTGTTCCTCACCTCCTCTTAAAGTACCTCTTTGTTCCTCACCTCCACTTAAAGTACCTCTTTGTTCCTCACCTCCTCTTAAAGTACCTCTTTGTTCCTCACCTCCTCTTAAAGTACCTCTTTGTTCCTCACCCCCTCTTAAAGTACCTCTTTGTTCCTCACCTCCTCTACCATAAATGTCGCCAAAGTGCTACAAGAATTGACATTTTTAAAATCGTAAAACCCTGCCTTAAAAATATCGCCAGGGTGTTGAGGGATTTGTGGTTTTATTCGTATTTTTATTACTCTAGATAGACGTTTTGTACTATAAAATATCGCCAGAGTGATGCTAAATTTATATTATCTTTAAACCTTAAGACCCTGCCCTATAAATATCGCCAGAGTGATGCTAAATTTATATTATCTTTAAACCTTAAGACCCTGCCCTATAAATATCGCCTGAGTGCTACTACAATATTATTCAGTACAAAATTGCAAATCGTATGTGTGTGTGTGTGTGTCTGTGTGTGTGTGTGTGTGTGTGTGTGTGTGTGTGTGTGTTTTATAAGAGGCTGCCCTAAAGATATCGCCTGGGGTGGAGTTTTAACCCTACGGTATTGTCCCATAAGGTCTTGCCTGTGTGTGGTTGGAGATGCAAGAGGAATATTTTTTTTATTTTTTTATTTTTTTTAATGTTTACGTATAGAGTTGCCAATAGTGTCAGATATAGCAATAGAGATAGAGATATAGAGATAGACATAGGGATATAGAGATAGAGATAGCTATAGAGTTAGATATATAGAGATAGAGATAATTATAAAGTTTGATATATAGAGATAGAGATATAGAGATAGCTACAGAGTTAGATATATAGAGATAAAGATATAGAGATAGTTACAGAGTTAGATATAGAGGTATAGAGATAGAGATACTAATTGAGTGAAAAATATCAACTGAGTCGAATATAATTTGTTTTTCTTTGTTATAAATTCTGTCTATGTCTAATATCTCAGATCTATTGTCGACTGTCTAAAATGCAACATCAAAACAACAACAACAACTTCAAAACAACAACTACAACAACAAAACAAAAACAACAACAACAACAACAAAAATTATAACACAAATATTTCACATAAATATTTCACATAAATCTCAAGGGGGTGAATAAACATAAAATGACTCAAGCAAATCGGTCAAAAATCTGCCTAAAAGCATCGGGCTAAAGAGGCGAAAATGACTGGCCGGATGTTGTCTTTATCTCAGGCAGTGTAGTATTGGAACAGTGCTTGGGGGGGGGGTGGGGTGGATGGCTCGTCAGTGTAACATTCTGACTCTGGTCTTCTGAAAAGTTGGTCCAGTTCTAATGTTTTTAAGAACGGTGGTTTAAACCTTTGAGGATGATGGTTTAACCCTTTGAGGATGATGGTTTAACCCTTTGAGTATTATGGTTTAACCCTTTGGAAATTATGCTTTAAACCTTTGAGTATTATGGTTTAAACCTTTGGGGATAATGGTTTAACTCTTTGATATAAATGTTTTAATTATTTGAATACGATGGTTTAATATTTTCAGTACGAATATTTAACCCTTTAATGGCAATAGTTTAACCCTTTGATGAAAGTGGTTTAATCCTTTATGTATGTTGGTTTAATTCTTTCATCTTCAAAGGGTTAGTAGACGTTTTAAAGGAACACTCACACACACACACACACACACACACACACACACACACCTACCAAATGCTACTCCTTACAAACACACATACATACTGACTGACAACCGACCCCTACCATACTTACCGACTGTTGCCTACGTCAGGAAGAGCGGCGTAGAGAGAGAAAGAGAGAGAGGGGTAGTGATGATGTAGCCTCCAGCACATCTCGTCAACACCAGGATGCTTTATGTCCATAAAAAGTAGTGTAGTACAGACTAGAGAGAGGAAGAGAATGTCTCTCTCTCTCTCTCTCTCTCTCTCTCTCTCTCTCTCTTTCTCTCTCTCTCGCTCTCCCTCTCTCTTTAATCTTATCATCTTTTTTATCATCAATTAAAATTATTATTACATTTCCTGCATCCATATACCCAGACATCCACTCCCTCATCCACTCCCCAGATATCCACTCATCCACTCCCCAGATATCCACTCATCCACTCCCCAGATACCCACTCCCTCCTCCACCCCAGATAACCACTACTTCCACACCCCTGAAAACTCTTTATCTCCCTGCAAACTCCATCTCTCCTCCCCAGTAAATTCCTCCTCTCCCTACAACCTTAATCTCCCCTCCCCTGCCAACGTGATCTACTCCCCATCCTCACACCTTATATTCCACGTCCCCATGCCTCACCTGTCCATACACGCCCCCACGCCCTCCACACACCTCAACGCACCCCACGCGATCCCACGCTCTACACACCCCTCACGCACCCTGCACGTTCCCACGCCCTCACGCCCTACACGCCCCCACGCCCTACACGCCCCCACGCCCTCTACGCCCCAAAACCACGCCCCACGATCTTACACGCTCCCCATGTCCCTATACAACTTTCCACGCCCCCTTTCCCCGATGCTCTCACACGCTCCACACGATCCATACGCTCCCCCACATGCCCACACATACCTCCCCATGCTGCTCATACACTATCCTCCACGAAGCTCACATATGCTCCCCCACCTTCCCACACGCTCCCACGCACCCCATGCTCACACATCCCCCCCCCATACACCCTCACGTTTTCAGCGCTACCAACATTCCCAACTCACGTCCTCCTAACGCTCACACCCCATGCCCCCTACAATGCTCATCTATGCTCCCTATGCCCCTTAAATTACCTGCTTGCGTGTAAGGAAGATAAAGGCTATTAGAGTACTCTTCAAGACACTACCATGAGAAACTTTCCCACGCCTCTCATAGTCATACCACGCCCTCCCACGCCTCTCATAGTCACCCACGCCTCCCACGCCTTTCAGTCATACCCACGCCCTCCCACGCCTCTGTTAGTCATACCCACGCCCTCCCACGCCTCTCATAGTCATA